>NW_020955573.1:474004-507948 GCF_003031625.1 Empidonax traillii
AAAAAAAAAAAAAAAAAAGAGGTTGAAAGGGGGGGGGTACAGACAATTTAAATACCTTCAGTAATTGTTTTTGTTTGCTTAGTTATATATTGTCAGAAGGATGAACTTTTCTACAGAAAACACTGGCACATTTTGCCCAGAGAGGAGGTAGATGTCCAATCCCTGGAGACATTCAAGGTCAGATTGGATGAGCCTCTGAGCAATCTGATCTAGAGAAAGGTGTTCCTGCTCCTGGCAGGGGGTTGGACCAGATGGCCTTTAGAGATCCTTTCCAGCCCAAACCACTGTGTGACAAATATTTGTCTCTGCTACCCCTCACTGTAACATCTGGGCACCTCATGACGTTTCGAGAGGCTCACACTCAAATGCCTGTGACTCTCTCTGACAGCCATGCTCATCTGGAGCAGCTGAAACGGAGACTTCTCATTTCTCAGTCTCAAAATACAGCCAAGCTCTTCCTCTTTTATTCAGCCTTTTTTACCACAGAATTGGTCATGTCCTCAGAATCCTTCCCTGGGAGGGCGGGCAGGCTCTGGCACAGGTTGCCCAGAGAAGCTGTGGCTGCCCCTGGATCCCTGGAAGTGTCCAAGGTCAGGTTGGACGGGGCTTGGAGGAACCTGGGCTAGTGGAAGGTGGCTCTGCCCATGGCAGGGGGTGGGACTGGATGGGTTTCAAGGTCCCTTCCAACCCAAACCATTCCATGATTCTAAGCAGTCGCTTATTCTCCACCACATCTCCGATACAGCAAAACTTGTATGTCCCTGTGCTGCAGGAGCCGGGACAGAGATGCTGAAGGTGCCAGCTCCCTCCTGACTCCTTTCTTACCCACACACCCCATCTGTTCATTTCCATATCCCGGGAATTCGTACTTCCATAGCCAGAGGTGAGTCTCTGCACAGGGAACGTATCGCTGGTGTTTTATTAATATCTCATGAAGCTCAGTTCAGCTGCAAACACATTTTTAGCACAACACCAGCCCCGTGGGAGCATTCAGGTCCCTGGGTTTGCAGGGGTAGGTCGCTATTATTGCACTAACAGCTCAGCTCCGCAAAACACATAGAATAGTTTAAAATATTTAACCATCATAAAATCCATCACAAGCCTGGAACACTAATAATTCTATAAAGTTAAGCTGAACAGAGTACTATTCAGCTGTAAATTTTATGGCTACCCTCTCCACCTCTTATGAAGTGTGAAAAGAGGCTTCATATCTGTCAGTCTTTGCCCAGAAATGACTTTCGCTGATTACTTAAACTTTCGTTAAATAAGCTTTGCACAAGCTGTAAAAACAGAACACAGTAGGGAAAAAATTGGCTCTCTTTTAAAAGTGCTGTAAAGTCTCTTTTTGAATGAGTAATTAGAAATGTGTAAACTCTTTTATGGATATGTGAGAAGCACACACAAAAAATTCGACATTCCATGCAAGTATTTCTGTGTGCTATCAAATTTCATTGTATTTCACAGAGACCCAAACTATACAGGCCCAAAATACACATACATTAGTGGACATGGGTTATTTGCCAAGAAGGAATTTACATACAGTACAAGCAAAACATCCTAATTTAAATCTACGACAATGGATACTCACATTCTTAAAGAGAAATCAGAGCTGTTTGTCTTTCCACTCGTATTTATACAGATTGCAAAGCTGTTGACAGAGCACGATCTGAGCTGGGCCTTTCCAACTGCTTACTGTTGTTTTCACTGCCATTGTCAGATAGCTTTTCTGTATCAGTCACTGAGCTTAGATGAAGAGGTTCTGATATCCCAAAGCCGTACAGGAACACAGGGCAGGGGGTGGGCAGTGAGGGATCCCGAGTCCCTCAGTAGCTTGAAAACTCCCCAAACCCCTTAGTTAAGCCAACACACTTTTCCACCTTCCTTTCAAACACACACCCAAACTGTCCATCCCCAAACCACGCTCTGCAGATGCTCTGCAACCCCCTCACACCTTCAATTTTTTTGGGTTCCTCTCCCTCCCCCCTTAAAACTCCCACTCTCTGCACTGAAAACTTGCTTTGAGTTGGAGCCTCACGATGAGCTCCACGGCAGGGGGGGGGAGAGCGTCTCATCTCGAAAGAAGTGAAAGCAAGTTGGAGATGAGGGGAGATGGTGGTACCCAGTGTGATTTCTCACCTCCCTGGGAGAGGGGACAGGGCATCTCGGGGACACGGGGCTGGGAGGTGTCCCCCCTCCAAACTGGTAGGATGTTTGCTGGCAGAGCCGGGGGATGTCCCGCTGTGCACACGTACTGTGCACTATAAATAGTAATGTCTTCCCTGCTCCTCTCCACGGAAAAAATCCACAGGAGGGGAAATAGTCTCAAATCTGTGTCGTTTTCCAGGCAAACGGAGCCAGGCTCATTCCCTCCTCGGCAGGGAAGCTGTAGGTAGGGGGTAGTCACCCCCAGCCCTGTGGAGTCAGGAAAAAGCAGGTCCCAGCTGATGGTTCTGGGGGGAACAGCTGCCCCACCACCCACTCTACAAGCCTCTAGTCCCAGAATGTCCCATAGCCCTTTGCCTTCCCCCTCCACGAGCAAACTCAGCCCCTCTCTGAGGAAGGTGATGGTCACTGAGAAAGGTTCAGGGGGTGACATGAGCAGGAGGCACTAAATGCTCCCCAAAGCACTGTGGTGGTCACTGTGAAGGTTTAGGTGATGACACTGATGAAAGGTCTGGTGGGGGACATAAGCAGGTGGCATTTAATGCTCCCCAAAGCATCCCAGCCAGATGCTGCTCCCCCCTCTGAATCCCACAGACTTCCAGCACGGAAATGCTGCTGAGGACACCCAAGGAGAGCAAAGAGCACCTCAGCCTGCTCTGCCTTAAAAGATATTAGCAAAACATCTCCACAGTGAACTTATTACCGCCATTATTATTATTATTTTAATCACCCAGAGAGTGATTGAGAGCCCACCTGCAAAGTGCAATAATCCTGTGGAGAGTAGAGATGCCACCTCTCCTGCTCCCCACCACACTGCTCCGAGCCAGCTCTCTGGCACAACATTCCCAGGCACGATTTGGTGCCAAGTCTGTGACAAAACCGACCACGGTGCGAATGTTTCCGAGGAGAGGAACAAAAGTCTGAGAAAGGAAAAGGCTTCACACCTCTTTAGTGTGGAGAATGTACTTAGTGCCCCAGAATCTATTAGATGGGGTGATCTGGGCAATTTATTGTTTTGTCAATACCTTTTATTTTGATTTAATAACTTACGAACCCTCCGGTCTATCTGTAGCGCAGTCTCAACTTTCTTTACACAACCCCACTTAACTCCCAAACACTTTCACTTTCAGGTCAAATCTCTGTCATATTGATAAATGGGTCTATTTAAATTTTTATCACCAAAGAATTCTCCCTGGTGTCTTTTTCACTATCAGATTTCACGCCCAAAATAACAGGATACTTATTATTTTTTGTTATCCACCACACACACGAAAGGAGTGGCTGCAGAAAGCACAGATGTGAGGAAACATCTGTAATTTGTCTCATTCCTGCAGACATTTCATACAGAGGGAGGTAGAATATTTTCAAGAACAATGTGTGAAAATAAGGGGGGAAAAGCCCAGTATGGGATATATCCACTAACTGCAGTCTGCCCTGTGCTAACAAATAAACAACTCCAAGTATTTCACCTTCCTGAGTCATTACTGGGCATGATATACAGGCCCTGAGCAGTTTAATCTGATTTGGCTGACTGTTGCTTCATTAAGCAAACTAAGAAAAAAACTGCTGCAAAGCCAACAAGTTTTTAAGTATTATTATTATTATTATTTTAAATAATCACCTGGTTTTCCTGGCAATAATCAGGATCAAAAAAAAAATATAATCCTTATAACCCTAAGTAGGCTGTGGATATGTTTAACCCCTCCTTTAAATGGTCTTAAATGCTGAAACGCTGTGGCTACTGTAAAGATAGTAAAAACAGATACTGCAGGAACAGAGCGGTGTTTAACGACAAGTTACAAAGAGTTCTACTGAAAGAAAAGCAAGAGCAAAAAGGTTAAATAAACAGAAACCCCAGTGCCTCCCATATTTCTCACATTAACTTTCTATAAAGGAAAATTTCCGCTCTCCGTGATTTGATTTCCCCGATCTGTGCATTAAATATTTACTTCTAACTACAAACTTACAGGAGATGCAAACAAAAACTTATTTGCATTATTAATGGTGCAAGAAATGTGATGCTTATTCCCCTAAGATTCGTAATAAAGGAGGAAATGTTAGAGATTTACTTTCTTTTTTCATTTTAAAAGGCAAGTTAAAATGATAAAACTTATTTAATTAACAGAGAGTCTATTTATGAATTAGTTGTTTCTGCCAGCAAGAATGTTTAAAAAAAAAAAAAACTGTCTGAAATGAGACTGAGACTACAAAGAGTCCATTTTCAGCTTGGGAGTCTCAAGGGAAAAATCAAAGGGTTTCTTTCTTTCAACAGTTTGGGTGAGATGATATTTTGAGATGTTGACAGCTGCCAAACTGCAGCACCAGTGAAGAACTACCAAATTGAAATAATTTTTATCTTTTTTGAATTTTTTTCAATATTCAGCTCAACTTCCTTTCACAGCTCACAACTGAAATTTCTACTTGGTTAGAAGGGGTTTTTTCCTCCTCCTTCAATGCTCATGTTGACTGTTCATGGACTCTCTCTCTCTCCCCTAAAATGAACCACAAATAATAGAGAACCGTTATTACTACTTTTAGTCGTGTTTCCATTACAGTAATGCATTAATTGGAATCCTTTTCTTCCTTATGTGCCCAGTGTGGAACCAAATTTCAATGGTTCATCATCTTAATCATCTCTATCACACTGAACTTTCTCACTCTGTTTGCTTACAAGATACTAATAAAACAGGATTAACAGTCTTTAATAAAAAAAGCAGAACTAAAAACCAACATTTAAAAATTGTTTTCTACTTTTCTGACGGAAGCCATTTGTAAGACTCGAAACAAGCCAGCCTTTAGCTAATATAATAATAATAATTAGAGTAATGCTAATTAATAGTAATAACAATAAACAATGCTTTACAGACAGTTCCTACCAGTCTTCATTTTCCATTTTCTTGCTAATTTCTGTTTCCACTGCTAAAGCCACTCCTCCTTTTCTAACCCCTTCTTCTCTATTGGTCCCATGACCTGCCTTGTGCTGATTTCTCCTCTGCTTCAGGCATCTGCCCATGTCTCCTCTTAAAGTCTCTTCCCTCCCAGACAATCAGTCTGTGCTTTTTTGTCTTCATCACATGTTCATTAAACAAACTAAAGCTGAACAAACCCTTTACTCTTATTATTCAGGTTTTCAGCCTCAGCAACAGCCTTTCCTTGGCTTCCTTGCCTGCCTCTGCCTCCCCTCTCGCTGTCACATCTGTGTCTTGAAGAAGACGCCTCTTAAATCTTCCTCCAAGCCACCATTTCTTTCTAAACTTGTCCTCTAAGGTCTGTCCCAGCTGTCCCTCTGTCCTGTCCCCTGCTTCCCCCAAGGAATGGGGACCATTCCTTGGTGGATCTCTGGTGGCTCCCATCTCATTTGGGTTTGCTCTCACCAAAACCAGCTCAAGCAACACCAGACTAAGCAAGTCAGGAGGCACTTCCTTATAAGACAACCCCCCCCCAATTTTATGTTTAATTAAAAAATAATTCAAGAACAGAGGTTCAAATATTGCTTGCTGCAGACACTGAATATCTTTGAAAACAGAAGTTTTTTTATGAATTATCATGAGAGCCTAAAATCCTGCAAAGATAGTTGTGAGAGAGAAAATAATACCCCCTGCTGTACTCACAGATCTCTTCTAATCAGTGACCCAAGGACTAATTCACAGTCACATGATGAATTAGAATTCATCTATATAATATTTTTTAAGTTTGTTAGTGCAGGAGGCAGCACATAACTATTTTGGTAGACTTCCTGTCAACACTGAAAGAAAAATATTCTCCCCTTTCAAGGAGACCTTTCCTCACCGTTATGCTCCTCAACTGAGACACAATACACAAAGTCTTCCTTAACTCTGAAGATAAGACAGATATATTTACAAAGATTATTAATTCAGTGCTTTCAGGATTAGTGAAATGATGTAGAGGCACTGCCATGGCCAGCAGGTCCCAACACTCAACTTCAGTGGGACTCAAAGAAGAGTCGTGTCACCTCCCCTGAAACCCCTGCCCTAAGTCTGGACATCTGCACTTGAAAACAGTATCTGTCACTCCCACAAACCAGGTATTGGTGGTTTCCTTTTGGGTTTGAACCTGAATGAAAAAACAAACAAACAAACAAACTGAATCCCCAGGTGTCTGACATCAAAGCCTGGGAGAAGGGAACTCCTGGGATGGTGTTCTGGCATTAACACAGCACTAGAAAGGAAGAGCAGATGGGCAGTGGGGAAGCAAATCCTGTTGAAATATGATTAAGTGACACTAAAGATAAGGAAAACCATGAAAACTAAAGGGCAGGTAAGGAGATTTTAAGTGCAATATAAAAGGGGATTTGTAGCGTGCGTAATTCTTCCTTTAAGTGTTTATTAAACACAGAATTTTTGCCTCTCAGTTATAGTTAAAGATCCTTTTGTTTCTGTCCCTGCTCTCTCCAAAGATCAGTGAAAGCTGAAGGTGTTTGGCACTTTTGTATCTACTATATGTTTACGTTTTATTCTCACTTACAAAGTGCATTTCCAACCACAGAGGAAAACAGGAGCGTAGAGGGAAGAATGTGCCATAAATATCTCCGGCATTACGAGAAAATAAGCCCAGGATTTCATTGCAACCACACTCCAAATCAAGCTTTATCCATCACTATTTATGACTAGGCAAGCCTGGCTTCTGATCATCTTATTTCTTCCCTGTTGTTTGCCAAAGTAGAAAGCCTTCTGGAAGTATTATGGGATTGAGAAACCTTAATTTTATATCCTTTTAAATTATTTGTGCTGATGCAATCGTTGCATATTTCAATAAATTACTAATTGTGGGCAAATCCTCATTCTCAGCACTAACAGAAATAGGTTTTCTTCTCACATCTCTGCACATGCCCACGTCCACCAAACCCAGCCCTCGCTGTGCCAGGTCCCTTTGAAGCTCCTTTACAGACCTAAGCTGGATCATCCAGCCCTCCTGCTTCCCAGTGGGACAACCTGCTCCAGAGGTGGCCTTTCATCTCGTGTGGTGGTGTTTCAGCTCAGCATTTCAGTATCTTTTGTGCCTCCCAGAGAAGAAGATTTAATTGAGTCTTCAAATTCCACAGGATCCCTGGTGAGGGGGGAGGGAGCAGGCAAGGGATGGATGAAGAGAGAGAGGAAGTGCCTTGTGCCTCTTTTTTGGCCAGTCCTATGTATTTTACTGTACTTTTCCACATAAATCCAAATCTCCAACCCCTCTGAGATGTGCTGCTCCCTCTGCTCCAGCACAAACCTGGGATGAAGAGGGAGAGGGAAAGGCAGGTGTGCACACAGACCCAGCACTCCAGAGGAGCCCCTCGTACCAACCCTGCCAAACTGACACTGCTCCGAGACAAATATGCATCATTCTCTGATTACAAAATCTGCACTTATTTTTACTTTGCACTGGAAATCCTGGCTCATGCCTGTGGCTGGGACTGGGCACGTGTGGTGTGTGCTCATCTAGTATTGCTTGTGGCCAGTTAGAAAAATCATATAATCCACCGCAGGTTTAAAACATAATTTAAACCTGCCAAGTCTCATAACTTCCAAGAAGGCAAATTCACCCTAAAGAGAATGGTTTCCACTTACTAGGGTTTATATTCAGATCTCTGGCACACGGGCTTGCCACCAAAGAAGCCTTTTATGCAAGCACATAATCAACGGAAGCCTTCCCTTTCACTGCGGTCGGGTTTAATGTGATAATGAATATTCCAGTGTCAGCTCTGGGTAAACGGATGGGGTTTTACCTCAGATTCCCTCCTTTGAATCTCTCACACAGGCACACACTTGCTGAGTGGTAAATAATTCAGCAGCACCAGCAGAAGGACACCTGAGCTGTGTTCCCCAGGCGGGCGGATCTGCCTCGCTCGTGTTCTGCCCCGTGTCCCTGCTCTTGTAAACACCATCCCTGGAAAGGCTTTATTACCTATTTATATCTGTGCCTTGCGGAGGAGAACACGTGGAAAAAAACGCATGGCTTCAGCAGGCTGCCCCTGGAAAAACCTCCCTTGGGTCACGGTCACCACGAAGGTCCCAGGTCCACCACCCAGGGAAGTTTGGTGGGGTGTCCCAGAGCGATTCCAGAGCCAGGAGGAACGCACGTTCCCTCATTAGCAGCGTTTATTTGTATTATAAAATTTGCAGAACTACAGCTGGCATTTCTCATTCGTTTGAGAGCCTCTCTGAAGTTTGCAAACATTCCCCCAGCCCGTGTGAGGCGAATTTTTTTCCTGCTCGTTTTGCAGCCGCGGAACACGAATTGCTGCTGCTGTGAACCCCTTCCCTGCCTGTGTCCCCACATTTAACCCTCATTACCCCACCAGGGCTGCCTGGGGGAGCAGCTTTCCGACATAACTGTTGGGGATCTGCTATTTCTTTAGGCTTTTCACCCGTTTTCCAGTCACTGGCTGATGTTTTTCCTCTCCTTTTTGCCCGTTTCAAGTTTCCACTCCGACACCAAACGCTTTCCCCTTTTCCTACCGCTGTTAACACGAGGCAGATCAAACAGACACAAAAGTATTTTCTCACAAAATAATCATTAAGCAGATCATGGAGTTTAGTTCCAGTGACAGCTGAATATTTGTTTCATTAATAAGTCATTTGCAATTAATTCCTGGAGTCATTTCTAAAAGAACATTGTGATGTTTCCATGGTTTTAAAGTGGCAAGACACGAGTCATTCTCTGACAAAATTTCTGTACAAAGTGCTCGTAGGCATCCACTGGAAAAATCCAGCCCCCAAGGAGGAGTGTTCCTGTGAGGTGGGAACATGGCACCCATCAGTGGGGAGGCACCTCCACACAATATGCAAATAACTGCAGCATTTAGGGGTTGAATTTTAGGTGCATTGGTGCTTGTGCTGCTCCATTCAAGTCATTTGTATGGAAATTATTATATTAAGGGTTTGGGTTTTTTCCATTTAAGGCTCATAAACAACCCTCCTCTATGCTGGAAAAATAACAAAATCTTCAATACAAACGGTTCAATTTATCTCTTTTCAGTCAAAGAGCTGGATGAATAAATGATTGCTATCCTGCCACCTAAAAGCAAAGATGCTCCAGCTCACAAAGGTTCCTGAGGCTCTAAAAATCACACCAGGAATTAAGGGCCATCCCTCTACTGGCTGAGCACCTTTCCCTGGAAATCCAAGAGTCTCCATCCTCAAGCCTACCAAGGTCACCTTCTGCTTGGGATGGAAGAGGCACCATTTGCCCTGGTGTTTTATTAAGAATTAAATAACAATTTACCACCTTTCACAATGTTCTTCCGAACCTTACAAACTGGCACAGTTTGGGAATAACCAACACAGGAAAGCGTCTCTAACCCTGGGCACCACTCCCACTCCAAGTCCCAAGTCCCGATACGTGGCCAGCAAAGATTATGGACATTTCTAAGCTATAGGAACAACTCCAATTGTTGCCATATCACCTTCTCAATAACCTTGCCCCAAAATTACAGGTTCCAGAGTTGCCTGTAATCATTAACTGCCTGGAGGAGAAGCACATCACCAAAGCAACAAACCTCTAATCAAGGGAGTGGGAGCAGAGCAGAAGAGCAAAATAACTCTTTAACAAGCAAGTTGCAAGAGGATTTTTTTTTGCTGTTGTTGTTTTTGGTTTTTGGGTTTTTTTTTAATCAAAATCTTATTTGGCACAAAATTAAAATGCTGGAAAAAAGTGAACACCATAAATTTCTGCCTACTAGGAAACATAATTTGCTGGAATGACACTTTTAGAGGGAAGTGCTTACAGGTTTTCATATTCAGCAGCAAGAGGAGTAATTATATTAATGAACTGACACAGCTCTGAAGTGACACAACAGAGAGCTGGTAAAAAAAATTGTCAAATGTTTAGTTTTCAATTTAAAATGAAGACAAAATATTGTTTAAAACTTAAAAATGCTCAATTTCAAGCTATTCTAATAGAGATGAATAGATAGTTAAATTGAGGTCTGGAAAGCAAAGTTCTAGACCTATTTATAAAAATCTTCAAGTGGAAAGGTTTTCAATTTGTCAGAAAAATCAGGTTAAAAATAGTCTTTTAAATGTGACAGAAATATCATAACTTATGAGCTAAAAATAAATAAAAATTAAAAAAATATAAAAAAAATTAAAATTGGATAGCAGACTCTATAAATTATCTTGTAAGAAAAAATAATCACCTATTTTGCACCTTCCATCAATACACTGTGAGTTACACAACTATTTCCACAAGAAGATAGGACTTGAATGCAATTTGCAACCTATTGGTTTGATCCAGTTTCCACTGAAGTAAATGAAAAGATTAGCATTAAATTCAGTGAAAGTTGGATTAGACTCTGTTCACATTCACAGTGGGGAAAGAAAAAAAAAAAACACTTAGTGATTATTTATGCCAGAAATTCCAGGGTAAAAAGCAAAATGGGTGCAAATGTGTTGAAGAATTTGAAGAGAAAAATGAGCACGGTTGATATAAAATATGACTCCACTAAAAATTAGAGGATTACTAATTACTCTGAATGCGCTTATAGAGAAGATATAGATGTAATTTAATGGCACAAATATACTTTGAAATCCAATTATAGCAACAGAGCAGTGATTATAGAGTTGCATGAAGAGTTAAAATAAAATATGATACCAGATAAATGGGTATATTAGAAAGGCGCTATTAGATTTTCTTGCATTTATCCACTGACTGCCACCAGGCCTCTGAGCCAGGGACAAAGAGGAGGGGAAAATATAGAGGAGAAAAATTGAGCTTTCTTGCTAAATATAGTCAAAAACCAAAAGAGATATTTCTACTAAAAAAGATAAAAATTTAGAGATAACAGTTACCAATACATGATTTGTACAACAAATCAAAATACTGAGTCTTATTCACAGTCCTGCCGTTCCAGATTCTCAACTTTTGTAAGCACTAAATGGGAAAAGAAGGAAAACTTGAAAAGGATTTACTGCAGAAAGTTGAAAGATCTCAGAGAAAACACAATATACCAATAAAAGGCCAATTATTGCACCCATCAATATCCAGCAGTGGGCTCTCAGGGAAAAGATATGCAGATTCCATTAGGAAAAAATACAGCCATGTCTGTCCTCTGGCATAACAACATTACTTATAAATGGGAAAAGGGACCCTCACTTTATTTGTAGGTTTAAATAATAATTTGGTGATACTTCACCCATTATGTCAAGAAATGAACATTTAGAGGAACCAAATAAATGTCCCTTTTGGATTTAAACCTAAAATAAGTCACTCCTTGCTCTGCTTTCTCTTGTCCTTGAAATTCAGATTGACTTAAAACATATATATTTACAGTAGACACCAGGTTTGCCAACTTTTGAAACCCAGGGGAAGTATTCACCAGTTACCAGAAACTTGGTTAAATCTCTCCCAACCTTACCTGGTTTTAATATTCAAACTTAAACCTGGCACAGCTTGCAAGAGGTTTTTTTGAGAATTCCTCTCTGGTGAGTTGGAAAATGCTTCTTTGGGAGGTTCCCCATTAATAAACACCTGTATTTAGCCCTATTTAGCAGTTTGTCCCTATTTTCCAATCACAGGCAGAGGGCTGGTAAAGGTTTCAATTTACAAGGTCACAGAGACTCCTCCCCAGGTACAAGCTGGGTTATTTGCATAATAAAAAGGTGGGGGGAGGGGGGGGAGGGAGAATGAAAATAACCCCTAAAAATCATCTTTTATTCTGCTTTTGCTGTAGTACCACAAAGACAAACAGAAACATTCACATGCTCAGCTCTGCCTTGGCCAAGCAAATCTCATAAATGTCTGAATTTCCCATTATGGCCATGATTTCTAGAGGGAGATGAAATCTTTACCTCTCTCTAAATTGATGGGAGTCTCCCTCCTCCCTTCAAATGCCAGAATGTGGAAGTAGAAGACTCTCCCTCTGAAGGCTGTATTTTATAATACTCTGATGAGATGCCTTTTGATTTAGGGTTGGCATGAAGGGAGAAAAAAACCCCGTTGTAGTCTGCCAGCTCATCTAACCCAACTTTAATCACTGACTGTGGAGACAGCTCTATCTGAGCCAGTCATCTAAAATCCCTTTAAAGTCAATGGGGAGAAATAGATGTTTTTAGGATGCAATTAATTGATTGGAAGGAAGAGGGATCTATCACATATGGAAAAGAATTATGGCCCAGAGGGTTCTGCTTTTCCTCATTTACTGCAGAGGAGTTCACGCATCTGCATTTTCACAGTCATCCAGGACAGGTGAGAAGAATGTCCCCCAGTCACTACTAACAAATATCTCTTGTTTTGGTTTTTTTTTTTTTAATCTGTTTTCCTGTTTCTTTTCCCTTCTGTTCCTACACTGAGTCTCTCCTGGGACATCAGTTCAATTTTTGCATTACAAGCCCATTTACCCCTCAAGGAAATGGCTTCATCCATCTGATGGTAATGAAAACTTTTGGATCTTACATGAGTGCTCACCTGGGCCAGAAGAACAGATCCATCAGGTTTAAAAACCACATTAATGGATAGTTACATGTCAATTGTCACAAAAATATTCAGAATAAGACAGATAACAAAACAACTTCCTACGATTGTACCGCCCTCCCAAGGACCTATGGGCCCTTCAGCTCCCAGGGCTCTACATCGTGTCCCAAATGTCCCAGAAAATGATGATTACACACAGTCTGAGGAGCTGGGGTGATGATTTTCATGGAAACAAAGAAAAATATTCCCCCTCCAGAAGATGTGGCATGTCACGTCCCCTTGAACACACAGCAACCGTAAGGGGGAAGAAAACTGATAACTATAGATTTGCCTTCATCAGTGAGATCCAAAGAAGTCAATTTGAAATAAATTTGGCCAGACTTGAACACTGCAGAGCCCCCCCCCCAAAAAAAAACAACCTTTCTTTTCCCTGCTCTGCCACCCAAGGCACAGCCCTGTGCAGTTTTGTTCTGCTCTCACAAGCGGGTGACCCTATTTCCTCTCGCCCACCAAAGAGCCACCATTGTGCTGGAGGACTTTGAGGAATCTGCTGCTCACCCTGACATAAGGGAGTAGGTTTTGTTTCATGTCTGCCTTGTGCTGGGACATTCATCTTCAAAGGGCCCCGCACGCAACCGGGGAGCCTCTGAAGCGGATCAGGGGCAATTCAAAGAGCTGCGCACCGAGCAGGAGGGGGCTCCCCTTCAAAGCTGCAGCCTTGAATCTGCCACAGAAGAGCAGATTCAAACCCAGAGAGGTCACTTCATCTACCTGTAGTGGGATCTCATATTCAGAAGACTCCAGCTAAAAATAAGGGGTATTTAGGCAGTGTGATGAGCGAAACCCTCGAGCGATGCTCTTCCTCTCTCTCCCTCGCACACAGACACGGGCAGAGCAATGGCTCCTTTAGAAAAGAAAAAAAAACCAAACCCAAACTGTAGAAGACATAATGGCCCCCAGAAAACTTACTCACAGATCAGCTCCATCTGTAGCATCCTCCTGGTCCAAGCACAGAAGTTTCCAACGAGCTAGAGCAGCGCAGACCTCTGTCCAAACTGCCTGGAAGGAGGAAACCACCGTCAGCAGTTGCTCAACACATGATAGAGTGGTAAAAACACTGATTTCTTTCAATTACCCAGGTTAATGCAATCTAGAGGAAATACTTTGTTTGGCTCAGAAATTCCCTGTTCTCTTGTCAGACCTGGGAGGCCTTGGACAACAAAAGCATTCTGCTTTTGGGCACTGTCTAAACACAGAGTAATACAGTGCTGCTTGCCCCAGAATTTATCCTTTACGCAGGAAATACAGAAAGGTACAGAGGTAAATACTCTTCTCTTCAATTTATATGTGGAGATATGAGGCAAGGGGAGATGCAGGTTTGTGTACAAGCAGATCTACAGATGTCTAATATCTTTGATGAGATAAAGAAAATCAGAAAAGGATCTTTAAGAGAAGCAGAGGCATAATAATCTTGCAGATTATCTGCAGAGCTTTCGTATCAGGCACCTGATGTTTTTAAAAATAATTCAGACTAAATCCTTGCAACACCTGATTTTTTGTAAGATGTATCAGCTCTGCATCTGCAAGGGAGTCTCATTTTGATACTGGGAGAGGGCAGTTGCATTCCTGGGACTTGATCCCTTTTCCCTGGGTCAGCAGAGTTTCTCCCTGCTCCCACTGCCATCACACCTCCGATTTGGCCACTTCCCTCCTCCTTCAAACGTCCACTGCCACAGATACAAATCTCTCTACACAGTTTCTACCTCCTGTATCAGTTCTTCAGTCTCAACTGTCTTCAAGGACTTTAGTTGTTGGGTTTTTTTAAATACTAGATTAAAATGCACAAGATCCTGCATTGCTTTCTCATTTATAACATTATATAAATAACATTATTATAACATATCTATTATAACATATATACATATAACATTTATATTATGTTATGTATTATCCTCTCATTTATATTATATTTTTATTAAAAGCTGTAAAGCCTTTGGGCCGGTCTGTGCCTGAGTGGCAGTTCACAGGTACAGTTGCATTACTCCCCATATCATTATTATTTTGGTTTTTTTACTAGAAGTACCCGGGTTTGTTTTTCTTTTAACCTCAGTTTAAACATCCCCTCCATTGCCATGCTCATTTTGCTGCAGCGCTGACTGAGGTGTTTCAGGTTCATGGTGCTCCCTCCAAATTTGCTTTATAACAGCAGGCCAAGATGGATCAAAACTTTATGTCTGATTCCACTTCTTATGTGACATTTGTGGCTTTCCCCCATTTTAATATTTAGCAAATATTTTATTCCTTTAAAGCACCTGATCAAATATTCTGGCATGGGGGAGATAACGCTAAAATTTAATTTAATTGTACAATTCTTCTTGTGCTGCATAAACACAGGTACAGTCTCATTTGGACAAGGCATCTCCCAGGAAGAGCCAAGCATTTTGAGACACATCCATACAGGGCAGCTGGAATACACACTGTGCTGTACAGCCTGCTCTCAGATGGTTTCAAACCCTGTTTTTGCACTGTGGTTCCTTTTGTCCACATTTCATTCTCCCTTCTGCTGCCCTGGCAGTGACCTCACATGGAGCAAGAGGCTGCAAGGCCCTGTAGCTCTTCACAGAAAGAGCAATTGGTTTGTTCCCCAAATGTTTCCCAGGTTGTAAAACAGCATAAAAGTACAAATGAAGAGCCTCATGATATTTTTCTTCCCGCTGTGTGCAATCAAGCCAGAAAGTATCCCTGACTCCCATAGAACCTGCAAATTACCTCGGCACACCTGACCCACCAGCAGCAACACAACATTAGGACTATTTTCTCCTACTGATTCTTCTCCTGCTGAGCTCCTCCACGGGTCTAGGATGCTCCCTGCTTCCACAGTGCCTGGTTTGAAACAAAAAAAAAAACACCCCAAAACGTGAGTGAAATGTTAAACCTTTGCCAGCAAAGTATGGGAATTATTTCCAAAGAACTTCACATCACTTTACATATTGCACAATTGACCCCGGAATATCTGCAAAGTCTGACACCGAAATAGATTCAGCACGGCCAAGAAATAATCACAGAGAGCATTTTGGATTCAGCCAAGGATGAAGTCAGGCACTCTATTTTCCACACAGCAAGCTGAGGCCACTGTTCACCACGTTCAACTGCATCAAATGCACAGAGCCTTACTGGGAAAGGATTAAAAACTACAAAGGTAAAACAAATAGCGTCGCTGCAGCGTCCAGTAGGATGAAAGAACTCCCTGACATGGCAGGTATGATTTCAGAAGTGCTAAAAAAAAAAAAAAAAAGAAGAAGGGAAGGAGGAATGGAAGGAGGGGTTTCATGGACCTTGACCAGGCTCACTGCGACAGTGACGTAAAGCCAGGGCACTGCAGCACACACAGTTTGGAATTCAGCCCCCACATCCCCCGTGTCACTGCCAGCACTCCCATCTGAACTGCCTATTTCTGTATTTCCTCTTTGCCTCCAGCCAGGGAATTCCTTTATTTCACCAATGCAAAGCTTTAGATAATGTGTGTCTTCCAGTTGTGTCTCTCCTGCCCCAGATCACTGCAAACTATTTACTTCGCTCCACTTCTATCCACATCTTCATTCCCAGGATCTGCTCCATTCAGCTCCATGTTCCTTAAAAGTTTGATATCGAGTTCTTCACGTGCCTAATTTGGGCTTAATTCCAGGCTGGGGTAAATCGTTACAACTCAGATGGAGTCAATAGGAGCACAGTGACTTACATCAGCTTTGTGTCAGTAAATACTGACAGGATTGATCTCAAACTTTTTCAGAACAAAAGATTTTCGAAGATGGATTAAACAACATAAATGCTGAGCTGTTTTGCCAGACTGCAAATGGCATAACACAAGCTTTGTGTGACATCTCTGAATTATCCCTTCGTGGTAATGTTGACATTACATGGTATTGACTCATGGAAGAAGCTTAAATACCCTTTTAAGTTTTCAAGACTCTTTGACAAAGCACTATTTCATTAACAAAATGTTAATGGAATCCAGGAAGCTTGACTCCACAGTACAGCCTGCTGCTTCCAAGAAGCTCTGACCGAGGGATGAGACTGCACAGAGCAATGTAATTCTTATTTTTAGGACAACAGAAAAGGAAGCAGGGCACTCATTGGTTGAGGGAGGAGGACCCAAGGGTACTTCCACAGTGCTCCACTGAAGGGCTACCACACCTTCTGCTGGAGAAGGTCAAAATAGCACAAATTAGCAAATACATCATGCAGGGTAAACTGGGAGAGACAGCAGTGTTGGTGTTTGCTTGGAGATAAGGCTTCTTGCTTGTGAAAAGGAGAAAGACCTGGAAAGCATTCCAGAGGGAATACCCGATGTGGGGTCAGGTTTGGGAAAGGGTAATTATGTACCTCCAGCAAAAACGATTGGTTCTAAGTACCCTGCTAATCAAAGGATCATTTAAGTCAGAAAAGACCTCTAAGATCATTGAGTCCAACTGTTAATGACACAAATGGTTCTCAGATAAAGCACAGAGTTTATAATTGATGGGTTTACTGCTAGGAACAGACCTTGGCTTTCAGGTTCTTGATCTGACCCAGAGAAGGGACTTGATGGAGAGAAAGGGGCAGCACAGGTGGCCCAGGTGTCACCACCAGGACGACGGGGGGAAACCCCTCTGTGGGGAGTCAGCAGCACACAAGAGATGGGTTTACACCCCAGAACCTTTCCCAGGGGAAGAGCAGAGAGCAGGTTCCCCTCCCTCCTCCAGATTGTTTGTGAACAACCACCCTCAAATCTTTTCCCCAGTAACTCATAAATATTTCTGGCACTCGCTGCTCAGGACTGTGACATGGCCCGGCACCTTTCCAGCTCTGAACTCCAGAGAGACACCACTTGTAAGTCAAATGAAAGGTGACAGACCTTCTCAAGAGTGAAGTTTACTCACACACTGAACAGTCACATTTTCAAACTGAAGTTTTTCTGCTGATTTCTAGATCCACAGTTGCTCTATGTAACGATGAAAGTCATTATTAGCCAAAGAGATTGGAAGGGAGGGGCAGGGAAATACTAAACCTCTGTCCATTTGCCTGCTTTCTGCATTTGACAGCATTT
The DNA here is from genome assembly GCF_003031625.1 of Empidonax traillii. Lineage (NCBI taxonomy): Eukaryota > Metazoa > Chordata > Aves > Passeriformes > Tyrannidae > Empidonax > Empidonax traillii. The sequence continues at coordinate 491,664 of NW_020955573.1, forward strand.
TGTGTGCCAACAACTTCCACATTTCCTCTGTAGTTCATTTCATCTGTTCTGTGGATTCAAATAAAGCAACAGGTGGAAGAAAATGATGTAAAAAAATGAAAAATGAAAAAATTCAGCACTTAAATGCAATGCTTGACTGAGGTGCTCAAAGGCCACTTTGCTGCCTGAAACCACTTCTTTTCTTTTTTAAATTGTTTACATTTTGAGCTGATAAAATTCACAACAGTAAAAATAACTTTGCCTGACTTCCCAGTAGAAGACATGATGAGAAGATGTCTGGAAGGGGGGAAGGTCTCCAACATACATTTTTATGCTTCCATGAAATATAAATAAATAAACAAGAGAGCTACATACACAAATAACAGCCTCAATCAAACCTGGCAGAGCTCTGAAACACATCTGCACTCGGGCACTGGTAACTGGATTAAAGGGGGGAGTGACCCAGGTGTTAATGAGCCAGGAGTGAGGGAGCCCCAAGGGACTGCCCTCCACGCCTGCCATCCCCTCCAGCACTGATGGGATCAGGAATAAGGACTGAAAAGGGAGATGGAGATCCTCTGACATGTCTGAGTGATGGACAAAAGGCTTGTTCCCTGGCTGAAAACAGGCATTTTGGTGCAACAGCAAAACTTCACACACATCTACCCAACTCTTACATAACCAACAAGTGATGCTGGTGTCACTACTGTCACCAGGTTAATTCTCTTCTTAACAGCCCTTTGCCCTCTTGGGTTTGTTTGCTTTCAGTCAAGCCAAATTCCCTGTGCCTTGAGAGGTGAACAACAACCACAGTTTTAATTGCAGTCTGATCCCCCAAAGAGAAGACAAACACCCCTGTAGAAAGGGATGAAAGATTTTGTGCCAGCAGATGATTCATCTTTCCAAATACCTGGCTGCTCTCAAAAGGAGAGGAGGAAAGCTGTGCTGCCTCAAGGGTCTTGGCTGCACTGCACCTCTGCCAAGGAGCTGCAAATCCTCTGCTCAGGGGATTTGCTCCAGCACAAGGCAATCCCACCTCTCTGCTTCCCACCGAAACACAAGAGGAAAGTTCCTGGAGCACACACTTGACAGCAAACCAGCCCCTTGTCTGTCCTCCAGAATCCTTCTGCTGAGAGAGTTTCCTCAAAAACTTGGTGTAGCTAATTGAAAATCAAAGATTGAGGCTCTCCAAGGATAACCAGATGAAGTCCTGAAGGTTTGCTGGGGTAATAATGACCATACCAGAGCTTAACTTCCACACAGGATGGGTGCAGCCTATGAGCAGAGGATCCAGGTGAGATTTCAGGGCTCCATCTTCCTAAGGGTGTGGAAATTCAATAACCTAATAAAAGAGAAAGGGAGAACACCTGGATCATTCCTCAATAACCCATTCCTGGAAAATACTGTAGGCTTAAGTATAAAACAATTTGAAGGACTTACAGAAAAATCCAAATTCAAGGGAACTCTGAGGAGAAAGACATTCTGATCTTGACTGCAAAGTGCAGCCCTCACTCAAGGACACTGAACTTTGTCATCTCCCTGGGGTCACGAATTCTCCACATGAATTAACAGACACCCATTGAGCTGCAGGACCAAGCAGGATTTTTCTCCTGGCTGAAGATCTGCCCCACGACATCCACATCCCACTGCCGGGAAAGCATCTCCCACCCTCCAGATAGCGCTGGTCAGAGCCCTCTGTGAATAACCACTTTATAATGTGAGACACTTACTATGCACTGGGTCACTGGTAGCAGGGTTGAGAAAGGGACATTCACATCTAAAATCACAAATCTCCATAGTCAAGGCTGAAAAAATGAGCTCTGTCTCAAAGGCTCTTACAGACCCAGGAGGAGGAACACGCTCAAAGAACAGATTGCTGCAGTTTGTTAGCAAAGGTTAGGGAAAGCTGGAAACCTTAAGGTCTTGCAAATCAATCTGTGCATTGCACAGCTTCTCCCCTTCCACAGCTGAGACAAACGTGGATTGTGTTTGCCGTGCGTTCAGAACAACCTGCAATCAAAATCTCTCGCTCTCACCGGAACAAGGCGACAACACTCTGGAGACACAGAGACAACTGGAAGGCAGAAGTTCTGCAGAAGGAGCATTTTGCTTCTAAAACTCCACTTCATCCCCCTCGTGATCACACAGATTTCTGTCGAGTCTTTACACTTGTACCCGTTCTTTGTCTTCAGCTGCCACATTGAACCACAAGCGCTGCGACTGTAAATTAAAAAAAAACACACATCAAAAAAGGCCCAAACAAAATCAACAACATTTGCAACTGCATTTACATAAAACCCACTGGACATAACTGGCACTGCACAGTAGGGTTTTTCTTTCCCATTCCTAGGAAGGAGTTGAGTTGAGCTGAGCTTAGCTGAGCTGGGCCATTGCCCCTTCCTGCCCTTCAGGTGCCTCTCCCCAGCTGTTCCTCAAGGAGGACATTCCTTATTCCAAAAGAAAAACACCTGTGTAGTACCAGACATTGCTGATTTTCTTGAGGTAAGAGGGTATTTACTGTCTCTGTGGGACAATTAGAGGAATCAGCCCTTTTTTTTCATCTCTGGGTGGGTCTTTAAATCAAAGATTAAAGAACCGAGAAAAGATACACAAAAACTGATAATCCCAACCCAGAGACCTTCCAATCATAAATACTTGTCATTCTAAGCATAATATGCAATCTTCAATACACTGTTGTGTTTCAGGCACATTTAGGTACCCTACAGAAATGACTTTAGGCTGCTGTTATTCCTAAAGAACTTCAGATGAGTTTGGATCCTTCATCATTCATCATGTCAGCCCCTCTACGGATAGTTACCCACACTTTGTCTGCTCGGGTTTATCTAATAGCTAGCCCTGGGTTTTATTAATTTTCACTGGTTTGCAGAAATTACAGAGTTCCTACTCTTTTTTTAGAACTTATATCTTAACTCATATCCATTTTCCATGAAAACCAAGCAGTGCTTCAAAGGCACGTTACCTCTTCTGGGGCTCCTACTCCCTTAAGAAGGGATCCCAAATCTTGCCTTGTTGTGGTTTGGATTTCTCTGATGTTTGTTTGCTGGGATTTAAACTTAAGGAGAAGCGGTTTTTTTGGTGGTGTTGATAAATAGATTCCCAAGGGTAAACAACCCATTTTTGGGGGGGGGGGAGGGGAGGTTGGTGTCTTTCTCTTCTTGGATGTTCAGCAGCCTGAGTTGACTTAAAACATTTTACTCTTCAAACAGTTTTATATCTGTGGGACTAGTGAACACTTCTATGTAAGAGATAGAGGAAACCTGAATTTCACTTGACCTGAGAAGCTGTGGCTGCCCCATCTCTGCAAGTGTCCAAGGCCAGGCTGGACAGGGCTTGGAGCAACCTGGTCTAGTGGAAGTTGTCCCTGCCCATGGCAAGGGGTGGAATGGGATGGTCTTTCAGGTCCCTTCTAACCCAAACCATTCTATTCTGATTTTATGATGACTGAGGAAATAAATTCCCTTGTGTAGTATTGGTATATATGTGAAGGTATACAGAATATCCACTTATCCAGTAGGCAGAAATCACATTTTAAATATACATTTATGTGTTAAACCACTGTGATTTTAGTTTTTGTACTTTCAGTGAAAATCCCCACAGATCATTGTCAAAGCCACAATTGTTAATTTAACAGATCTGCTGCAAAGAAAGAAAAGGAGAAGCAGAACATATACTTAGTGTGTGTGTTTATATATATATATACACACAAAATATTATATATATTTCCTCTAGAATGTTACTATCTGTATTTCATAGAGGACTTCTCTCCTCCTCGATGACTTTTTGCTCTGTAAAAGCTGTGTGAGAGGCACAGTGGAGGTGAGAGCAAGCCCTGGTGCAGGGCAGAAAGGCTGCCCTGGCACCCCTGGCCATGGGGCACAGCACCAGTCCCACGAGCCAATGGTGCCAGGAAACAGCAGCACCTGCTCAGGATTTGGACCCCACTGGGGTGTCCTGGGGTCTGTGACTCCCCAAACCCTCCCTGACCCAGGGACACCCCTTGGCCTACCTTGGGTATCCCTGGAGCTGGAGCTCCTCTCCCCCCAGCAGCTTCACAGGTACGGAGAGTCCCGGAGGTGGAGGTGGTTCCCATCTTCAGACTCTTCCCTTTGGAGCACTTCAGCCACCTGTTCAGCACAGCAAAATATCCAATCCATTTAATGAGGCTTCTGGTAAAATCCTTCCTTTGAAGTCCCTCAGACCGTGACAGCAATTAACTCCAGCCCCATCTTCGCTGCTGTTGTTTTACCTCATCTCAGCCGAGATCAACAACATCACTGATGGTGCAAATTATTTCCCTGCATAAGCAGTGAGGGAATGTCTCACATCCAGCAGTTACTGTCAGCTGGCAAAGTGACCTGACTGCAATTACAGCCGCCATGTGGGGTGTCTTCAGTGTCCCTGGGCTCCTGCAGGATTTTTAGTAATTTCTGTAGATTTAAGACTGCAAGGAAATTCATTGCGTTTACGACTGGCAGCACTTAGAGATGAACCTACTGTAGGTATAGGAGAGGTGGGTAAGGATGGCATCACAGCAGAACAAAACACACAGATGGGGTCAGGAACTGTGGCTCCTCTTCACAAAACTGTCCCCAAGCTCACCCTATTCAGCATAACATGTTCATGTGGATACTCAGAAACTTTTCCCCAAGTGCACACGACGGGGATTATTTTCATTGCAAATTGTTTGTAACAATGCACATTAAAAAGCCACTATGACATCAAGTGGACTATAAATAATCTCAGTTTAAAAGGCAGAAGGGTCTAACTGAAATATTAATTTCTCCACATTAGAAATGAGAGAAATAAGAAATGCGGGAGATCACAAGCAGTAGACACACAACTGGAGGTAGATATTTAAAATTGTCCTTGGAAGAAACTTTTTCAAGGTTTTCTATTTGTTTTATTTCCATTTCTGGGATGGGTTTTTTTTTTTGTTGTTGGTCTTTTTATTATTATTATTTGCTTTTTTTTATTAGTATTTGCTTTGGGTTTTGTTTTTAAAGCGAGCGAGAATAAGGATAAAAGGAAACTAATTCCCCACTAAAGGGCCTCCTGCGGCCGGAGCGGGATGACCTGCTGGCTCCATAACCTCTGCCAGGAGAGGGGTGTCAGCACACACAGCCCCTCCAACCAGCTCCAGACAACAATGGCAACACAGGGAAAACAAAACAGGATCCCAATCCTTCCCCTGGTCTGTCTGAGGACACCACCTACACCTTAAATCAGGTGGCGTTTCCCAAGGCCTGAGGGCAGAACACACCACGGTCACAGCCTGGAATTCCTGCTCTGTGAGGAATTCCAATATTTTCCCCAGTTCAGAAGGCTAAAGATTCTTATAAGATCTGAAAGACACTTAAAAAAAGATTTCAGTGAAACTGAATTTGTGCAAACATTTTCTGAGAATGTTATATTTTAATAGTAGGCAGTGGCAGGCTGAAAAGGGTAAAATTGCCCTATGATAAAAAAAAAAATTATAAGCCAAAGCATATGGGAAACATGAAAAGGATGAATGAATGAATTAATTAAAATGAATCCTGTACAAATTAAACCATTTCAGCATCACCAAAATGAAACATTTCAAGGTTATACCAACAGAGGTGAAAGTCAGGTGATGTGTCAGAACACGTTTTCGCTCAGAAATTATTATAATCAAGAAAATTCCAGTTCCAAATTTCATTTTTGTTCTGACTGGGTTTTGGATTCCGAGCTGTTTGCACGTGTTTTGACCCCCCTGCACCCAAGAAAATTGATACCATCCCGACCTCTCCTGCAAGGGTGGTGCAGGTAAATGCAAGAACGTTACTGATTCTTCCTGAAGGAAAGCCTAAAACCTGTGTTTTCTATAAAATTGGTGGCTTTGGCTTATTTCTCAGCAAAAAAAAAAAAAAATAACGCCTTAAGGAGAGGTAAAGCAAAGCTATTGTTACCAAGACTTTCTTACAGTAAGAACCCATCCTACAGTGCATTTCCTGGTACGCTCTGAAATACCATAAATCATTCTGACAACGTGATACTTGTCAAAATAAAGGCAGAAAATACGTCTTGGAATAAAATATCCTCAATCATATTTATTTGTTTGCTCACTCGTGCCATTTGGCTCCTCTCAGTGGGTTTCCCAACCGTTAGGGTGAATTAGTGAGATTCTGCTGGAAAAAAAAAAACCCAGCCCCATGTGCATATTCACGGGCTCACACACACAGAATATCTGCCCATGGCACCGAACACTCAGGCAAGAGAACAGAAAATTAGAAAGCTTGCAAAGGACACTTCAGTTTTCCTGATATTTTTTTTTTCTCCCCCCTTTTCCAGCTTTTTTTTTTTTTTTTTCCCCCATCCCCCTCACCAAATATTTCCCTAATGCTCGATGGTGGTTTGGTTTAAGGGAGTCCTGCCTGGAAAGCTCCTTCAGCTGCTCAGCCCAACAGCATAAATTTGATCTCGTAATTAGTATTCAGCTCAGCATCTTGGATAGAAACCAATGTTACAGCCAAGAGGTGGTTTAAATCACATAAATCATAGATCAATGACAGAACTCTAAGCACTGGATAGATTACAAAAGTAAGCTTTAGTTAAAAATAGATTAACCATTTCCCTGCAGGAATTCCTTCAAAAAAGCCCTGAATATAAAACAAATAAAATTAAATCTGATAATTTTTTTTCCTAATGTATGCATATACTAGATGAATTGTTCTTTCCCTTGACAGTTACACACTGATTAAAGAAATGTGTTAACATGCTATTTCAATGGAAAATATTGTAAATTGTGGGGACTTTAATTTTTTTAATGAGCCTCTAATAGCCAAAAAGCAATGTTGTGTACAGATAGGTTTATAGCACATCACAGCAGCTAACAGATACTTCTGCAGTTGCTGTTTTTGTAAAAAGGGCAAAAATCATTCCCCAAGCCAAGAAAAATGTTTTTGAGAAGTGTTTTTAAAGTATTTTGGGTTTTAAATTTTAGCTAATGAAGCTCCCAGTCGCATGAAGCATCACAAGCCATCAGTTATCCTGATTTAGGCACCCGTGGGGGTAATCAGCATCTTGAAGGATTGAGCCCCAAGATCCCCAAATCGTTAAAAGTTCAGGGGAAGAGGAAATATGGGGTTGAATCTCTTCCCCCTGACTAAAGGATGAAGGAGGGTTTGGCTCCTGCAAGGAAATTCTCTGTTGGTGTAGACCAGTTAACCAAACTGGGGTGCACCAGAGGACACAGAGTGTGTCAGCCAGGAATCTCCTCTGCAGCTTGAGAATCTAAATTAAAAATATAAATTTAAAGGATGCTCTCGCTCCTGTACATTGCGCTGTGATTGCCTCCCATGAGGTCACACATCATTCAAAAGAAGAAAAAAAGGAAGAAGAAAAAGAAAAAAAAAAAAACAAACCTAACTTTTCAGCGTCTGAAGGCCAATTTGCATGTCTGTTTTCTGAGCTGCAGAGCTGAAAGCCAGAAATGCCTGAGCAGCACCTCAACCTCTCCTCAGGCCGGGGAAGGGCAGATTCCAAGCCATCAGCAGCTGGAATAACGGGCTCGGATTCCTCCCGGGGACACACAGGGGCTGAGGCAGCTCCAGCCACAGCAAAGAGAGGAGAAACAGCCTGAGCATCGGGCACAAATCCTGCCACCTCCTCCTACCACCCTTTTACAACCTTCAAATCCACCTTCGAATTAGTGAGTAAAAAAAATCAAAGTGAGAGAAATCCCATATTGCCTATCCCTGGACTAACAAATTATGATCAACTGCAGACCTGAAAATAACAGTGATTCACCCCAATAAAAAGTTGCACAATTCTTGAACTGGTAAATAACTGTTATAGCCACAATACAACGAATTCAAACTTCCTGAACACCGACATCTGCTTGTATATTTAACTTTCTACAGATGACAAAAACATGAATATAATTGCTGTTGCCATATCTAGAATTTAAAAAAAAAAAAAGAAAAAGAATGCCGTTCCTAGAGATGTTCCCATTTGTTTTCAAACACTCCAGCTCCATCAAAAAGAACATCTTTAAACTTTTAGTGCTTAATGGAAACGACTACTTTCGATTTCCAAGGATTTTTTTTTCCCCCGTCAGAAGAAATAAAACAGCGAGCTGCTCGATGGCTATTTGAGCAACAACACTGAGGTTTCCAAAGTGCCTCCCTGTGTGATAGAAGACTGCAATATATGCAATCAAGAGATAGATTCAAACAATAATAACTAGCAGAGGCTCCAGGCGTTGCAAAACGTGTCATTTACTTCAGACCCGTTCCTTGAAACATCAGCCCTGCAAGTAGTTCAGTGGAAAATAGATGGGACTGCTCCTGGAAGTACAGGCTGTTCGTGCAGGGAAGTTTTCAAAGGCTCTGCATTTTCTAAAGTACTGAAAAATGCATATCAAGTTTAGTAAAACTAAAGAAGAAGAAGAAAAAAAAAAGGGAGGGGGGAAGGGAAAAAAGGATCTCTTGTAAAACACCAAATTGTCAGAGAGATGTCAGGGTTAATTTTTAAAGGCATATTTCCCTCCAGCAACAATTCTCTTTAATTATTTCAATGTGAAACACATTATCAGACATGTTCCTTCCCTGTTCTCAGCTCCCTGACACAAGATAGGTACAAGATGTTAAATCTCTGCCGATGCTCGCACACGTTGGCTGGGCAGCTCCTGCTGCACCTACAGCCTCCAGCTTCCTCTACCCAACTTTTGGGGCCACCTGCCCACAGGCACAGCACCAAAAAGCAGGGCAGGAGGTGGTTGAGGAACAGCCCCAGGACACATACAGGGGCACCAAGAGCCGCACGGAGCACACACCGGTTTTAAAGTTATAAACACAACACATCTGACAGCTTTCCTGCATGTTTGAGTGGAAATTCACCCAGATTTGGGTGGGGGTTTTTCTACTTAGAGGTCCAACAGTCATGTAGAATAGATTGTACAGAACAGGCAAAGTCCAGTGAGGAAGCTCCTGGAGTGCCACAGCACAATGAGCTGCTGCAGGACACGGCCACGTCACACACCTCTTCAGGAATTTATCAGAAACACTTTATGTTCCTCCCAAGTGGTAAAGGACAGTGTCCAGAGACCCAAAGTAAAATATCAGCACAAAATCACGAGTGACAGCAGTTTCACATTTAGATCTAGAGAAGAAACCTTGATCTGATGCATCGGGTCGCTGTCGCAAAGCACCAGGTTTGGTCGAGTGTTTCGGCTGCTGAAGGAGCTTTGTGTTTTCCCCCATAATTCCCAACTTGACATACGTGTATTCAGGAGTCACATCAATCAAATCACCCCTTGTTTTGGTGCAAGGAAAGCCTAATCCTTTCCTAGGACAGGAATAGGCTCCAGACCAGCTCTGCCAGATCGGCTGTACCCTAATGGACTTTTATACCACCCCCAGTAAAACTCACCAGACAGCCAGTCGCGAGATTAAAAGCTTTTTAAGTTGCTATCTTGGGAAATTTCTTTCAAGGAAATTACTACAAAGCCTTGTTTTAGTGTGTTCCCCTACTGTGAGTCCTACTGTGTTTTTTTAATAAGGAAAACTATCCATCCATGGAGGTGTATCCTGTTCTCCATGCTTGAGTGTCTAACAGCAGGCACATACAGTAGACACTCTGATGTTTTGCCTCTTTAATTTTCACTCCATAATGTTGGTGCCTGGTTTTCCTGACTGCACCTTTCAGAGCAGTTTAATGATGGGCGTGCACAGAATTTCGAGAGGGGATTTTTCAGTGATAATATTCAGACGTTCGGGACAAGTTTAATACATAAAGATATTCAGAATTCTTTCTTTTAACCATAAAATAAAACCCTGCGACGCTTTTATCACAGAATGGAAAGTGAGATAATATTACCAAGAGAAAAAAAAAAACCTACAAATACTTCAAGGCTAAAACAGGAAGGGGTATAGAGATGCTTCATTTAGTCTTTAAAGGATGCTTCGTATATAGAGATGCTTCCTGCAGATATAGAGATGCTTCATATAGATATGGAGATGTTTCATGCAGATATGGAGATGTTTCATACAGATATAAACATGCTTCATTTTGGCCTTTAAGAAGACAACCTTATGCTAAATATGAAAGCATCGCAGATCTATCAGTGCTTTCAAGCAAATAGGACACAGCCAGAGGTTTCCACACCCAAACTCCCACCCAAATGAGAACAGCTCATGCCACCGAATTTATTAGCCCAAGGATTTTGCCAGAGATTTTGATACATATTTTTAAATCAAGCCAAGCAGCTCCCTGATAAAAGGTTACTTTACCACTCAGATATCAGGCTTGAAATGTGGTTTTTTTCCCAATAACAGGCCAGGTAGTGGATTATAAACGAGCCCTGCTCCATTGACTGCAGCCAGGGTATGAAAATTGATTCAATGGAGCACCATCAGCCCTCGCCAGCTGAGTATCTGTCCCTCTAATCACAACTAAAAAGATTTTCCTAGTCAATTAAAGGCTCCAAGCCTTTACTCACTCACACAAAATCCCTGCTAACAATGCATTCATTTAAATCTTAACAAACTGAGCACAAGCCCTGCCTGGTGCCACAGTTGGTGCTGGAGATTGAAATCCCCGCTCCCGCCATCCGGAGGCACCAGCCCTTCCACACTGTCTCACGTGGCCCAGGATAATCCCCGAGTCCCCTCCGATCCTGACACGCTTCTGGAGGATCTGACAAAAAAATTAGCACATTCATTATTTGCTGCTAACAGGAGTACGAGCCCCACGAAGAAAACATGTACCTGTGCTGACAGAGTGGGAGTGCTTTAATTTCCAAATTACATACATAAATAAATCAAACCGTAGCACCTGAGAAATGAAAGATTATGAAAATAGTAATATCCTGCAAAAATCTTGAAAGGCATCATAATTCCTCCAACAATTATCTTCTGTCATATTTGCGAGTAGCCCGTGTAGTTCAAGAAGAGAAAATACAAATGTGCTCCTTTAAAATTCATGAAACCACTCATTCTGTCATAAAAGCAGGCATCTTTCATGGCTACTTATTTCACACAGTCTCATAACTAATACTGACAGATACTTGGAATGCAAAAAAAAAAAAAAAATCCACAAAAAAAAAAAAAAGAGCACCGGACAAAGAACACGAGCTGCTCAATTCTTACATTTTAATGCTCAGAATGGAAAATAAAATCCTATATTACATAGCACTGCCGAATTTCTGCTGTAATTAAATCAAAATTTGTAGATAAAAATGAGATTGTACAAAGACTGGTGGTATAGTGCTCCCAGGATTGGGCTGTGCTGCATCCATGACAACAGGATGGAAGGTTGCTTTTAATACTATTATCTTACATACCCACAGCTGAATGCTAATGCAGCTATACTGAGGAAATCAAGTTTCAGATCTGTAGCCACTGAACTTACAGCCACTAGGCAGGGAGTTTAAAAGCCAGGCTAGCACACAAAGACTAATATTATAGCTCTGTCAACTCCCCAAAGGTCAGCTATCTCAAAAGGCATACACAAATATTAATTGTCAGGTAGTTCTGTACCAGAGACCAGAACTGAGGCAGAAATCAGGTTTGGTGGCCATAATTTTCTTCCAATTTTATTTATAAAATGGAGGTGAGGAAGGAAGCAGAGATTAACTCAGTTCATGTTCTGTGCACTGACAGAGGGTGACGTGGCTCCTCACGAGCCTGTTTTGCTCAATGAAGGAGACAGAAAATGGGTGGGAAAGCAGCTGGAAAGCCTTGGTTTCCAGTGGATACCAACAGTCCAATCGACCCAACCCTTTGGGTTTTAGACTCCCCATCCCTGGGGAGTTCAAGCTCAGGTTGGACAGAGCTTGGAGCAACCTGGGCTAGTGGAAGGTGTCTCTGCCCATGGCAGGGGTGGGACTGGATGAGCTTTAAGGTCCCTTCCAACCCAAACCAGTCTGGGATTCAGTGATTCTGTCCTGGCTGGGGGACAGGCAGATAGATCCCTCAGTCCCAACCTGCCCTGTGCCCACACAAGGATCCTCTGCTCTCCCACAGGCAGCTCCGTTATCTGCCCAAGCTCCTTCTACAGACATCACCTCCAACTTCCCAATCCATCTTCATCTGGATTTAATAATATTTTTTTAAGAAATCACAAAAAAAATCTATATTATAAATATATATATATGCTATAAAATCATAAAAACATTAAGAGTACTAATCTAGTTGGGGGCAACTAGAGAAGTGTTTCCCAAATTACAGAATTCTGAGGTGCCCTGGGAAGTCACTGCATCCTTCCTCTTGGGGGCCAACAAAATCCAAAGGGTCCAGCAAGTCCCCAGGATGAAGAAGCCTCTCAAGCCTTGTTCTGCCAGAAGTGATATGGTGGGACTGGCAACTCTGATCCAACTTCCCAGAGGGGAAAACATCCTCACCAACATTTTTAGCCTCTTCTTAGCACTCAGGGAATTTTCAGGCACTTTACACTATTTTTATTCTCCAACCCTCTACTCTTCAAGGTGGAGAACTCCAAACTATTTGAGCTGCTGACCACTCTCCTGCAATAGCCTGTAACCTGTAGTTACCCAAATCCAACTTATTTATAAACCATTGGCTCATGTGCTGTCATGCCCTGAATAATTCATTTTTAGGAGCAGTATAAGGAAATTCTGGCTCTGTCTCACATAGTCAAGTGTGTGGACATTTTGGCACATTTGTACCCTGGGGTTTTTTTCCAGAATGCAGTCTTAAGGTTGCTATATATGAAATAAAGACAGTAAAATAAATAATATAGAAGTAAATCTAATAAGATATAGATAATAAAGTAAACTGAACCAACTCAACTAAAATTATCTGCCAGCCCATCAGGACTGGCAGATCAAGCCATCTTTCATGGAAATGAGGATTCACTACAAACCACTGCAGAAGTGGAGTTCCCAGGGGTTTTATCCCCCCTGTGTAAATAACCCTTTCTCCACAAAAACATGGCTTCAGTTGGGCAGCAAAAAGATGCTTCGTTAGAGAAAAATGAAAGGGGGCAACAACGTTCACAGTGATGAAAACTTTGGCCTCTAAGTGGCAGAATGTCAAAAAAAGTTGTAGCATTTTATGATATACTGTAATTGAAAAAAAAAGTATGATGTTGTTAGTAGAAGTGTATTTAAGAAAAGCCCCACACGTGGGTATAATAGAAAATTAATCCTCAGAGCTCAGAAAGTCCCTGAGGATGCAGAATCCATCATGAAGTTACCTCCTGTCCCAGATTTTCCTGTTGCTTGCCTCTGCTGACAACAGTTGTCTTTTCATTGGAGTATTTGATATCAATTTACTCAGACACCAGGGGCAGAAAAGGATTTCACTTTCTTCATCTGAAAGACACTGAGCCACAGAATTAGTACTTTGAACAGATGCCAGAGAAAAACAGTGACACGTTCTCTAAACCAAGAACCACAGGTGGGCACAGCAAATTGCCCAAAGCCTCTCAGGGCTGCCCAGGCAGCCACAACCCTCCCGAATTTCTGATGATTCTGGGATGGACAACATTCCTGATTGTAAAGGTTCCTCCTTCCAGCTCTTGCCGTGGATCACGTTTCGAAACCAAGCCCATAAATGAATGTCCCTGTTGTCAATGCCTTCATCCAGATAATCATGGAATGATGGGCAAGTTGGAAGGGACCACTGGTGGGGTCATCTGGTCCAACCTCCCTGCTCAGGCAAGGTCTTTCTAGACCTTGCAGATGGCACAGGATTGTGTCCAGATGGTTCTGGAATGCCCATCCTTCTGCAGCAGAGAGGGCAGGGAGTGGCTGCTCTCGCTGCATTTGCAGGTTAAAATCCCTCAGAAAAGGTTTGCCTCCATTTTGGCACGTATTGAGCATTAAACTAACTGTAGATGGTACAACAAATAACCTCAGGAAGGGTGTCTACCTACCCTCATCTGACAGAGTCGCTGCCTTCTCCTCCTCACTGTTCCCAGTATTGTGAGAACCAGTGGTACAAAACACCAGGAAAAGAGATGGCTTATCTTAACAAAGTTATCAAGGAGCTTATTCCCAGCTGACTGGGCACCTGGTGAAACCTGTGCTTCACCCCAAAGATGGTGGGAAACTTTCCCCACTTCGTGTTTTCAAAGCCTTTGGCTCCTTTCTTTTTTCAAACCTTTCTTATATCGAGGATTTATCACAGAAACCCTCAGGAAAAAAAAAAAAAAATGAACTGCCCTGAAATGACTTGTTCTGCCCCAACATGGGATGAGATTTGGGTGCTCAGGTGAGAGCCCAGTGGCCTGGTGAGAGCTCTGGCAGGGGAGCAGCCCTGTCTGGGGTGTGGAGCTGAGCTCCTCACCGTGCTCTCTGCTCACCCAGCACTGGGCTCCAGCAAGGAGCTGACTCTGGACCTGCAGCAAGCAGAGCTTGTGCTTTGTTACAGCCAGCGGCAACCTAAACTGGATACCTAAAATTAGACAGCAGGAATTTTCTCCAAAGCATCGCTTGCATCCTGGTGGAAGAGTGGAAAATGGAGGTGGAAACCCGAGAGCAGCAGAAACAAACCCTGTGTTTGTCAGCAGGACACTTGTGCCACAGGCACAGGAGCCTCTGTACTCAGCACATCCCTGACCTGCAGTGATCCCTCACACACAGCAAAGGTCTGGCAGGGTTTGGACTCAACAAGGTTCCTAATAAGGTATAAAAACATGTTATTTTTTTTTCAGAAGGCTCAGGGATCAAACTGAGACAAGCAATTTATTCCAGCAGAAACCAAGACGTCACCTCAGAATACTCACAAAGGTTTCTCTCCAAAAGCAGAGAGTGAAAGGAAATGCAAAAGCATCAGCTATTGCTGTTCCTCCACCATGTTTCATCATATTCCTTTGAGGCTCAAATGAGGTTCCTCACCCTGAACTCCCCCTTTTAGGGCAAGTGTGCTGGTAATTCGGCAGAAGATGTAAAAATCAGCCCCAAAACTGCGAGTCAGTGAGCAGAGCTTCACCTCAGCTCAGCTACTCCACTGTCTTCAGCTCAGCTTCAGCAGAGACTCCACTTTCTGCCCACAGGGAAACTCTACATACTCATATTTTATCCCACAGTCATTTTCCAACATGGAAAACTCCCCAAACCATGGATTCACCCACATTCCCACGAGAACCTCCTGTCCCCACAGGCAGCCCTGACGTGGGATGAGCTCCATGGGCAGGACATGGAATGATGATCCCAGTTGTCCTCCCACCCCGTGGGCACAGGATGCTCCCTGGGATGATCCAAGGGCGCAGGGCTGAATCCACTCCCAGCCCCCATTGTTTTGACCACCAGCCCAGGCAGGAAAAACGTACAATTCAATGTGCTCAGACACCACACTCGGGAGATTTCATTTCAGTCTCAGTTTCTTCCACTGAACATTAGGTTTGGTAGTTTTCCCAGTCAACTCTTGCTTTTTTGGAAAAAAACCAAACCAAAACAAAACACTAAAGAAATTCAGCCACTTTTAAAAAGAAACCTTGAAAGAAAATTATGAGTTCTGTTTTGGAACCTGGTCCAAATGGCTGGAATAAAAATGCTCAAAACCAACTTAATATTTCCTGTACTTGAAAAATTTGGGTATTCAGCCTATATAATAGACTGAATATTTTTATTGGATGTTTTAAAAATAGAGATATGATTTGGCTATGATTCTTTAGTATTTATTTCAGCAAAATTCTGAGGTCATGTTGTTTGTGGGGAAAAAAAAAATCTAGGATGGTTTGGTTTGGAAAGGACATTAAAGCTCATCCAGTTTCAAGTTCCCTGCCATGGGCAGGGACACCTTCCACCAAACCAGGTGGAAAAATCATATTCTCTAAGTCCAATAGTTTTCCAGTTGTCAGGAAGTAACTCTGCCTTTGCCTCAGGTATTCAGTTTTCATTTTAAACGACCTCTCTCCCATTTTACTTTCCCTTTTCTTAATAGATATTCCTATTTTGCCAAAGACAGGCCAAAAATTATTTGGATATCTATTAGTAGGACAGAAGTTTTACAAGGTGGGGGAGTTACAGGTGAGAGAAGCGGCTGCTTATGCTGATGCTGAGCTCTGTTGAAAACGCCCTCCACAAACCCAACACTGGCATTGTTACAGCTCATAAAATCACAGTCAAACCCTGCAAACAGGAATATCCTGGAGTTACTCCTCTGGCAGTGCCTGCAGAGCCAGCCACTTGTTGCTGGGAGGTTCTGCACTCCAAGCAGTGGATCCCAACCTTCCCCACCGGAGAACTCGACTCAACCTCCACCCAACAACTTTGCTTTCCCTTTTTTGACTGATAACTCCCTGATGGGTTTTTTCTCAGCAGTTCTTGCAGGGTGGACAGGGCTTTCCCTCCTCCTCC
>NW_020955573.1:508068-538762 GCF_003031625.1 Empidonax traillii
GGGGGGCTGCAGAGACAACTTTTCTTTAAGCCACACGTTGGGCCTTGCCCAAGCTCAGCTCTAACTGCATCATTCCAGGCTGGTCTGAAGAGCAGGGAGAGCACAGGTGCTACACCGAGTCACCTCAGTTAAGAGCTGCTTGGGTTTAATCCACACCCTTTAGGATCCTCTGCTTTATGGGAGGAAGGGAACTATAAAAACAGAGTTGGGGAAAAAAAAAAAAAAAAAGCATTGCTCACATTTTTTAAAAGTTGCCTTAGGCTCTTATAAGTTACATAAAGTTGCTCCCATTCCTGTTGTAGTTATGGCAAAGTTATCTGAGGTGAATGGCACAAAGTGACGACTCCTAACTTGGAAAAGTTCCCAACCGGGGCCTTTTCACATAAAGAAAATCAGAACATAACCAACAGTCTGCAAATTAGGACATGACTCCAACATTTCACTGAGATCACGAGGATTATTCTGATACTTTGACAAAAAATATACAAACCACCTATACTTAAAAACAGAATAATAACTTGTAGATTAACAGAGTGGGAAAAAAAACCTGTTCTTGTTTCCAGTAGTTGCAATCATGGACTTCATTTAACCTGACACCTGAGTGATAACGGGAATATTTAGCTTTTCTGAGTATTTATTCCCTAAACTCATGACTTCTAGAAATCCTTCAAAATCCATCACTTCAGAAAGAGAAGTTAAAATGAGAGATATTCTGGGGAAAATTACTCCCTTTTCTTAACATTCTTCTTCCCCACACACACACATTCCCAATTTCCCACACACATTTTTAAGGCACTGCAAAGCAAGTTTTCAGGAGCTAAAACTACAAGGGAAACTGAATAGAAAGGATATTTTAAAACAACCAAGACAAAAATAAAAGCCATCCCTAACTAAACACAATGGCAAAAAGTTGGACATTTTTCATGTCTTTTATGAGCCAGAGAGAGAGGAATGATTAAAAATGTACCCAGGGCTCTGAATGCCATTTTACTGTCATTTCCTTTGATTAACCTTCACCTGACCTCAATCCCTGAGGCAATTCCAGCTTCTTTTTTGTTCTTTTATTTAAATTCTTTGGTACACCAGGTGAGTACATCCCTGACTGCAGAGCAGGTTGGTTTTGGGGAGGATTTCACAGAAAATGCTGATTTTTTTTCTGGAGAACCATTTGCAAAAAACCTTAACAGGGATGATAACAGGTCACATCTTCTCCAAATCTGGGGTTGTTTTACAATCCCTGTAAAATCATCTCATTATTTTTTTCTATTTTTTCAGGACCCTTGGTCCTGTTGGCTGGTACAGAATTACCAGCCCCATCAGTTCTCACCAACATCTCTCTGCATCTGGAATATCTGCTTCCTCATGACTTATAAATGTAACATGCCCCTGGAATGGGGGGAGGAGGGAAGCCAGCATGAATAAAAACTTAAAAAATAGATTATAAACTCTTGGCAGAAGGAATAGATCCACCCTTCAATATTTGCACAATAATCTTAAAGTGCAGTTCTTTCTTATTTTAAAACTCTCTATTTTTCAACAAGTCTCATGATCTTGGGGGTTGAGTAGAAATCATGGAATGCTGCATATATAGACTCTGTTCTTCAAACTTTAATGGGATAATTTAAAAAAGGACAAACTGGGATAGGGCAAAAAATGGACTTGATGATCTTAAAGGCCTTTTTTCAACCTAAATGTTTCTATGACTCTAAATAGAAAAACCATAGAAGATCTGTAAATTATGCCTGATGATGAAATGATGAGGAATTCTGACCAATTTACTTCGTCAGAGACTGATTTAAGGGATGAGTCAACCATTATCCATAGGAACTGATGTGATGCCGAGGCTTCTGATGGCACATTTTTAATCTGTCAGCAAAAGATTTGAGAGGTTGAACAGTCAAATTAGGACCAAGGGGCATAGTTACAGCCCTTAGGAACCACCATGAGCCACTGCACCAGCCCCCATTGGGATGAAGAGATTCTTCATCACACATGGCCTCTCTTATCATTCCAAAGAACATTCCTCAAAATTCCTCAGTGCACTCAAAGTTCCACAAGCAGAAGTTAGGGATTCAATGTTTGCTCTTCACTGCTGTCAACCCAATGTTTGATGATCTGTCTGCATTCATATATCAGTTCCATATCATTCACCCTAAATGAATTCTCAGGATTAAATAAATAAATAAATAGATAAATAAATAAATAAAAGGTTCCCAGGCATCAACATTTCTTTCAAACTGCCATCCACAAACAGGTTAGTTAAGATCAACTGGACTTCTTCCTAAATTCCATTTTCTTGCTATCTGTCCACAAAAAAGCTGAGGTTAAGCACAGACCTGTTGGGTTTCAAAATGACAAAATGAATTCCCCTGGCAATTTCCAAACTCTGCCTTTGTAAGGAGGTGATTTCTTAACTCTGATCCTCTCCTGGCACGAATTTTATTCTCCTCAAACTGGGAACAACGAAGGAGTTACAACGAAAGTCCTGCAGATCTGAGTCCTGAACCTCTTCTGGTCTTAAATATTTCATAATATTCATAACACAATTAATAGACTCTTAAAACTGAGCTCGCCCAAGCTCTTCTTCCTTTGCATTTCTAGCCACATCCAGCTCGGGACTGTCTAATCCAGGACATCCTGCCTGGTTTTCCATCCCAGCATCTCCACTGAGTCGTGCAGTGGAGTGTCCAGCTCCTGAGTGACAGATGCCCTCACCTGATGGAGCTCAGCGCTGGAAAGGGGGAACAAAAGGCTCGGGAAGCGCCTCGGGGAGGGAGGTCGGGTGGAGGTTAATCGAAGGAAATGACAGTTTGATGGTATGCACGGCCCTGGAGATTACATGTGTTATTTTGTTGGGAAATATTTAACTGGTTTATCTCTATTTAGGAAGAAAAATAAAGTGGATATATGAAAAAAAAAATGCGGGAGAAGTCACAGGTGCCTGTTAGGCCAGGCGGCCTGGCATGGGTGGGATGCAAAGAAAGCTCAAGGATGACAATTCTTCAGGTGGTTTCAACACATTATAAACATTTATAAAATGTTTATAAAACATTTTGCAATCATAAAACACTAAAGCATGGTAGCTGGGGAGGTCAGGAAATTCAATAAACCTCTCATTTCCCTTGCTCCCAGATTTACCCCCAGTATTTACTAGTTTTCTCCTAAAGTGGGTGCTGGAGCTAAGAAGGGAAAATTCCAGCTGGAAAATGCTGTAGAAGTCTCAGAAACTCATTTGTGTCTTGTAATGAACTTGGCTTGGCCACATTCCTGCCTCATTTGCATTTCCTTTCCAGCCATTTTCATGCACTCAGAATTTTACTTTCAAGAGTCCTTTCAAAACCTGATTTTAAGCTTGGCTTGCGTGTGGAAAGGGCTTTTTAAATACACTCTCCTCAAATATTTGATCATGAAATTTATTCTAGTATTTGTCCTCAATTAATTGGGGAATTAAACCAAGACCACATGACTGATCAATCACAAATACGTAACACACCCTGAATTCTGATTCCTACTTTTGATTAAAAAAAACACTCGACCTAATCAGTCAACAGAAAAATTTTGACAACTATTTTTTTTTTTCTTGTTCATTCTTCCTACAGAATAAAAGGCGAAAATTCACGGAATGAATTATTAATTACGAGTTATTCATCCAGCACTACTAAAAACTAATCTGTTTCTCTATTTTTTTTTTTTTTTTAAAGCATCAAAAAGGTCTTTCAAACAGAGGTGGCAATAATGAAATATGGCAGCAGATCTTGAAACGTGCCCTTCCCCAGGCTGTGGATACGGAAAAGGTTACGGTCCCACAGTTATTAATCCCCCATCACACTGACAATTGATTTTGAACACAGTCTGTTGGAGTCTTTATAATGCAAGATCATAAATGTTCAAAACTAATTTATTGCTCTTTGTTCCACCTGGCAAAAATCCACTGTCAGGTTGAGTTGTGTGGATGCAAAGGCACAGATGAGGGTTTAAGTCGTGGGTTTATCCACGTTTGTAAATTTGTTTGCAGTACTTGTGTGGTGGGGGGCGGGAAACATCCACAGAGGGTTTAGAAACATCCAGAGAGGGTTTAGAAACATTCATAAAGGAGTTAGAAATGTTCACAAAGGAGCAAAAAAAGAGGAAGAGGTTATGCTGCCATTACTCAATATGAAATATTTGCACAAATAGACATATATTTTAAATTTGATGGGGGAAAGCCCTTATTTGTATTTATTGGTATTGATATTTTTGGTTTGCACACTGTTCCCTGGTATCTCTCAGATTTTCATGAGGGAAAATGTAAAAAACTTGCTTTATCCACATATTGACTTATATACCAGGCAAGGATTCCCCACACACCAACGAGGGATATGCAAAACCTTCCACCCTACAAGGCTTTTTCCTTCTTTTTTTTTTAATTATCATTTCAAAGCCTGAACCAATTCATCCCGAAAATTCCTCAACTTACCTTTTGTTGCCCCCTCTCTGCCCATGCCAGGGAAGTGGCAACCCCCAAAGAGGGACAAATCAGACAGAGAGGGAAGGGTAAAAGGGGAGAGAAGGATTTTGCACTGATATAACACACTGGTTTGTAAAGATTAAGGCTTTTTAAGCATCAAATAGAATATATTACAGGGAAGCTTATTTTAAGGATAAAAATCTTCTCCCATAGACCAAACATTCTATAAGGGGTGAATTACAAGGTTTCCAAAGCCCTGCTGAGGGAGGGAAGTGAAACACAAAAAAAAAAAAAGAGAGAGAAGAAAAACAGCAGAGCATTTCCACGTTAAAAAATATGCCAGTCCCAAAGTCTGCTTCCCAGGCTCCAAAGGATTTTTTTCTCAGTAGAAAGATAAACTTGTAAAATGACCATTCTTTCCAAAATAACCACATAGTACTTCTTTAGCAGCACTTTTCACTCTTACATATTTTACAGCCCAATAATACAAACTTTGTCCTTCTGTTATCTAGAGGCATAATCATTTAATTGTCCTGGCAAGTTTATTCCTGATGAATTCTTATTTTTACCCACAATGAGGAACTAGGAGAGCTGTGTGACTGACTGCTAGAACTGCTGCATTCATGACTTGTAGGCATCTGTACGGTATTGAAATTAATTTCCAGTATAAAACAGTTAACAGAATAACCCCAGATAAAGGCAAGTATAATATTAATTTCATTCTTTTTGTTGGCAATGTTGTAAAGTCCATTGCTCAAGTAAAGAGCACTTTGCTGAGCCGGATACAAATTAATTTTACCATTCTTCTTCAAATAGGAATTTTAAAAGTCAACTAAAGGCTACAACAGCTTTGAAACATTTCAGTGATTGTTTTAATTACCTCTCATACAGCTGTGAGACACTGCAAAGGGAGGGGTGGAGAGGGAAGGGAGAACAACACCTGGCGTGTTACCAATTGCTTTTGTCACATAAAGAAGAAAAAAAAAAACAGTTTCCAAGCCCTCAGACCAACAAAAAGCTCAGCAAAGTCAACACAGATTGGGGTTTTTGTCAGTATGTTAATGTTGTGATTTTATCCTGGACTATGTGTTCTTATTCTGTCAATAACTACTCTCACTGTTAAACAAAACCACCAAATCTCCAAACATTAAATAGATGAATTCTGACAGCTTTAAAGCTTGTTTATCAACCCCAAGTTGATGCACACACTGCAGTGAGTTGCTAAAGGTACACGTGGGGCTTCTTTGTAGGGTTTGCTCTACAGCAAAAAAAAAAAAAAACAAACAAAAAACAAACCAACAGCTCGCTTCACTTTCACCACAACTACACAAAAAAAAAGTGCCTATTTTTGTCATTTCAGCCCTTAAAAGGATTGGAAACCAGAGGCTGCTGGGACTCTGCTGGCCTTTGGCACCCTGGCTGCCAGCACCTGGGGACTCAGTGAGCGCTGGGGTGAGCAGAGCCCCCCGAAAGGTGCAGTTGTCATCCCCACACTGCATCTGGGAAGGGGCAGGGACACTCCAGAATCAACAACAACAACAACAGAAAGGAGAAAGGAAACGGGGTGTTAGGAGCCGGGGCAGCACATTTGATTTGCACATGTGTCAGGAAAGATAGAAGGAATCGCTGAATTAAATTAAATCAAAGCAAACCTGCTAATTAAAACAGCTAAAATTATGTTTGTGAAGATGTGTGACTGGTTTCCTGCTTATCTGCAAATAAGCCTCCCCATAATATAAACATGTTTCTATCTCCACTTCATTTATAATAAGTCTTTAGGCAGATTGTAATTAGTATTTTGAGTTTCTAATGGATCTATTGTGTTACTGGAGCAATATTTTTCCTGACCATCAAAATACTGATTATTTCTGCTTCAGTCTCAAGGGTTCTCACCTGTTCTTCTCACGCTGGTCAAAGTCTTGCATCCAATTTATCTGAATCAAATTGTTTGGGTATGTGTCTGAATACCATCATCTTCACAACACATTGCTTGTAGTTAATCACATTGTATTCAACTCCACCTACAAGCCAAACCAGAAATTATTACCAATTTTGCTTGGGTTTTATCCTGTAGCTTGATTTTCATTCAACATTTAAAGAATGGTCATGACAGGGAACTAAAAAAAAAAACAAAACTAGTTCAAACAGAAGTTTTGTATGGAAAAAATTATATTTACAAAAATCAACTTCTTGTTTCTGTTTTACCTATTCCCAAGTCCACGATGCATAATTTTACACAAACCCAATTACATAGCTCAGTGATTTACTGGCAAAGCTGGCCAGGAGAAAATTATCTGGCTTTAGCTAATGTGTGTGCCTATTTACAGTCAAAACAAATCCACAGAAAACTGCAAAATGGCCACAAAGAAAAAAAAAATATATATAGTCAAGGCAGAAATGCACCAGAGGTGACACAGTTTGCAAGCTGAAAAAAGTTCACCTTATTTTACAATTTCACTGGGTAAGCAACAAACTGTGGCTACGAGATCCAGCCTTTCGGATCATGCACTGTTTATTCATTCCAGGATTTAACTTTAAGCACATCTGGAGTTTCACTGGCTTGGAAACCGTGGTGTTTTCTTTTTTGCCCTTTCCATCATTTTTTTAAGGATTAGTTTGCACAGTTAATGGGTGCACGGACTGGCTTCAACAGGATTACTCAGCTGTTTGGTTACCCATGGTTGGAGCAGGTTTTTTTTTTTACTTACGGGGCTACAAAGGCATCAGCCCACAGTTACAAACGGGGTGTGATCAGATATTGGTGTCTTGGAGATGAAAATAACACTGCAATAACAGCAGAGTATGATTTATGCTGACAAATCCTACTTTTTTGTTGCTGTTGAAACATTTCTGACCCAACAAAGCCAGCCTGGGGTGGGGGGGAGGTAGGGTAGCATAGGATTTTTTAATTTGTATCAAGTGAAAAAGTCAAAAGGGAAAAGTCAAAAACATAAATCAAACCTTTAGGATATTTGAGAGCATCACAGATAATTCCAGATTATTGTACATCTTTCCCCTGGAATGACCACTTGGCACAACTCAGGGGGTTTGGTAGATGTGGCCCAGAGTCCATTTACTCACCTCCAAGCAACAACTTCCTAAAAATACAGCAGATTGCAAATATGCTAAACCCCAAATTTCGCTGTAATTGCATGTGCCAGCACTAAGTCCTGCATCAATAAGAAACCCCACTGATGTCAGCAGGACTTGTGACAACACAAGATTTCCCTCCCTCAGTAGGGCTCTAAAACCGGATCCTCGGTTGGTATATTTGAATTCTGTGGATTATATATGATTAAACAGATTTGGATTAAACCCCAGCACTGGGCTGTCTCGTGGAGAACACGCTGTCAGGGCCACACTGATGAGCAGTGATCAAGGTGACCTTCCAGACTTTTGCAACCCAGAGCAAACTCTGAGCAACTGCAGTGAAGGGGAGTCCTTTTTAACCCCGCACAGAGCAGGAGATGTCAGGAGTTAAAATGCCGCTTTCCTGAGGAACAGTTTTCATGCCTTAAAACCCTGACTCAGGTGACAAAGGGCAATCTTTCTTGCATGAGAAAGTTAATCTCAACTCAACTACTTGAGCTGAGATCAGGATGGAGAATAGGGCTGGTTGAGCCTTGTCTTAACAGGCAAGAAAATTCAAGTGAAGGGGAACAACACCTAAATAAAGAAATCCATCGAACAGACACCAAATCCCAGCTCACCCTCCATTGCATCACTGCATTATCTCACCTAATTTTTTTTTTAAATGTCACTATGAAACCTTACTTTTTATTACTCTTATTAGTCTTCATTTCACTCAAAAATACAGACTATAATCTCTTAGATAAATGTGCATTTGGGTTAACCATAAATGAGAGAAACTAATTTCTTCCTCACTGGACGACACAGCTGAGAATAGAGCTTGGTGAAACAACTCTACAATAACTTCCAGCTCACCAGAGCTGAGTTTTAACTCCAAATGCTTCACACAACTCCAGGATTCTGGAGTTCTTTGATTCCTCAGCAGCCTGGGAGGATCTGTCTAGTGGATGCTGATACAAGTCCTCATGTTTAATGAGGGTCACATTTAGCAAAAAATGGCCACAGAGGTCATGCTGAGGGAGGAAGGAAAAAGACCTAAAGGATATAAAAGGGGGGAAAAAAAAGACCCAGGTTGCCAAAGTCTGAGGGTTTGGCAGAGGAACAGAGATATAACCTAATCAGCAGCACAGCTTTCCTGCACCGCAGCTCTCCAAGTGCCGTGCAGAGCTCCGTGTCTCTCTCCTTCAGATTCAGCAGCCCAGAAGTTCCTGGATCCATAGATAACATTGAAGAGGGGGAAAAAAAAAAAAAAAAAGGAAAAAAAAAAAAAAAAAAAAGAAAAAGTGATAATAATGGGAATACTTTTCTAGAGTTTACTTCAAGTTCTGCTCAAAAAGGCTTTTAGCCCAAGATACCACATGAAAATTTCCAAAGGCTTGCTGGGGGTGGGAAGCTGTTACATAATCCATTAACACTCCTAATGGCTTGTGCTGCATTCCCTCTCCCGTGGACACTGCAGGAAACTTTGTGCTCTGAACCTCTGGGTTCACACCTGCCTTGAAGGACTTGGCCTGTGCAGCCAAGTTGTGGTGAAGCCACAGGTCTGGAAACTTCCTCCCCTTTAACATCCCTCCTCGAAAGGAGCCCCCACCCCATCCTCTCCTCCACCAAGGACATTTTTAGTAAGATTGCTGTGCAGCTAATTACATTACCATGGCATCCAAGTACCACACAGTCACGAGACCTACTTCTTTTAACAGCCCTTGGGCTTGTGGAGAGGAGCTAATAGGGAAACATCCTTATATTTGGAGAGCTGAGGCACAAGGTCAATGCATTCGCCCAACGTCCCTGCAGAGGAGGCTCTGGGCAGGAAATTACTCACTGTGGAGTAGCTGCCAGAGTGGACTGGGTGCCAAAGCAGCTGCATGGCCACCAATTTAACCAACCACCGTGCCCTCAGAGCTGCTCTCAGGAGACAGTGCTGGGATTCCAAAAGGAAACCTTGAGCAAATAGAGCCAAATAACTGCTCACCACCTGCACTCTGCAGCCTCCAGAGCCAGCCCTCACAGCACCACCAGCCCTCACAGCAGCACCAGATTCAGCTGGTGGCCCCAGAGTCCTTCCTGTGGACCTTGGTGGTTCTTTTGCAAAGGCAATGAGATGCTGGAGCAGCCTGTCCACAGGCAGAGCTCACCCTGCAGACAGGAGAGGTGCAGGGGCCCACAGTGAGCACCACAGACCACAGGTCTGTTGGCTCTGCACAAATTCTGTGGCAAATGCCAGGGAACCAGGATTTTTATCAGGGCCACCCTCCCCAGCCCCCTTGTCCAGCCTTGGGGCTGTGTTGCCCTGTGTGTTATTCCGATGGTGTTCCCTGACTCTGAGTTTCCTACAGACGATGGTCTGAAATGAGACACTCCCAAGTGTCCTGACTCCTGTGACCTTGTCTGGAACTTGACTTATCTGAGACAGCTCCTCTGATCCCTTTCAGCTCCTCAAGAGCAGAGCACTGCCTTGAAGAGCTGTTTTCTCCACGCTATTCCTCTACACTGACCCGAATTGCTCTTTATTTCTAATTTCTCTCACCAATTTCCCTCATCCGGTTCCATTTGCTTCCTCTAACAGACTCTCTAGTTACACCTGTGATACTGCAAGAGTTTGGTCATGACTTGCTGCAGCCTGTTGTTTATTTGCCTGTTCCTGCTATTGGGTCAGTTTAAACCCCTGTGTTACCTTCGGTGTCCTCACCTCTCACTGCTCTGCTGTGAAAATGTTTCTTCCTGTACACTTGCACAGCACTTTCACCAGATAATTATTAAATATATGTATATGTAAAGCAACCACAACACTTGGAGTGGGGGGATTAAGCCCCTCTCCTGCCCAGTCCCACCTCCAGTCACTCCACCAGCACAAGCTTTCTGATGGAAACAGGCTCAACCACAGCAGTTTGACAGGCTCCTAATTTATTCAATTAACAATAAACTCACAGTGCTGAGTCCTGGACCTGTCAGCCAGCTGAACTGAGACAACCAGCTGAATACTAAGATCTATTCTGCCACTGAACTACCTCAGACCTGAGGGCTGCTAAAAGGGAGAGTGGACCCCAAACAGCAGGAGGGAAGGACTTTGGCCGAAGGTGTAACCCACTGGAGAGCTCACAGAAGTGACCAAACTTGTTCAAACCTTTGCCAAAAAACCATGGATGTCGCGTTGTCAGGCTGCTCTACATTACTCAACATGCAATCCTTGCTGTGGCAGACAGATTAATTAACAGAGATAACAGTAACAGTGGTATATAATCATAAAAGAGAGCTGAAACCACGAAGGACTACAGCTTCCCTGTGGCACAGCAGTGATTTTTTTAAGTGTCCAGTCCCTTTTCAACAGTATTTTTAGAGGAATAGCAGTCAGCCAGATACAGCCACGGATAATCAGTGCTGGATAAAGAAAACCCTTCTCCTGACAATCAGCATCTACACTTTAAGCTGCAGAAGAAACAGCTGCCTCGCTGTTCATTAGAGAAGGGATTTGCCAAACACCCTCCCTGATGCTCTGTTATGCAAGGTAGTGCTGTGTGTGTTCTCTCCTTCCACAGAGATGTAGCCTAAAAGCAGCCGTATTTAGTCCTCCCATCCCCCTAAATCTTCCCCACAAAGGACACTGTCACCACCAAAGCTCTGCAACAAGGATCGTTTATATATCTGACAACCTTTAAACCCCCAAAGAAAGGGAAAGGGAAGCAGCAAAGCTCTCTGAAGAGCTCTTTGGTGGAACAAGCAGAATTATGAGCAGCAGGAGAAATATGAGTAATTAAGACAACAGTATATCTATATCTTACAGCTGACAGAGTGAAGCTGCAAGTTAGCTCTGGGCAAGATGTTAGCAGAGGAAAGAACTGAGCAGCCTGTTTCTAATGTTAGTGTTGAAAAGCCAGCCCAGGAAAAGGGCTAAAGGGACAATTTCATTAAAAAGAAGGAAGTAGGCTGGATTAAGAGAGCAGTTAGATGCAGACTTGTGACATGAAAGGAGCAGGTCAACAGCTCCCTGTAACAAGACAAGCAATCATTTGGGGAATCAGCCCATGTGCCACTCTGGCTGTTCTTAGAGGAAAATGCTCAGAAATCATCCATCGGTGGGTTATACAGAAAATTAACGCTGGGGGCTTTGCATCCTGGCACAAAACAAAGCCCTGCCGCGAGTGGAAGCTGCAGGAGAGCCAAGGAGAGCAAGACACGATGTTTTCCAACAAACAGCCCCAAACAGTGGCTGGTTTTAGGCAGCCGGGACTCACCCAGGGCAGGGTGGTGGCCAGGACACGGCGCTGGCTCCTGCCCATGGTCCAGCCAGAGCGTCCCTGCACCGGCCGGGCTGGGCTGTCAGGGCTGGAACCACCACGTGGAAGGGCTGGAGCTGCTCCCACACCACGGCAAGAGCTCCATTCCGCTCCTTCCCCGGCTCCTGGCACGCTCCAGCGATTCCCCGGCTGGCAGCACTGCCCTCTGCGGCCACAGCAGCGCGGTTTCGCGTGGTTTATAGCAGCCCCGGGCTGTGTTTGCCACCGAGTCTATAGAAGCGAATTAGTGGAAAATTTGAGCTTACACAAATCACAGAGCCAGCCACAGTTTGTCATGGCCAGGCAGCCTTTTCCCCCGGTGATGAGGTGAAGGGAAGGAACTGCGGGCTGCATCCAGGGTTCCTGGGCTGCCGGGGTTAGAGCTGGGAAGGGAAGTGCTGTTGGATGAGAGGGGGGGAAAAATGATCAACAGCAGCTCCCACATCTGCAGAGACCGAAGGTACGGCTGGCACAGTCACCTGGGGCTTGCAGGGTGTGGGGATATTGGGAAGGAGCAGCCTTCCTCCCTCACCTCCCAGCTCCACCTGCACGGAGGAGGAGACGGGAATCACCCCGAGAAAGGGCAGAGGGGTCACTCCAGGTTTCCATCCTTGCAAACAAGAGCTGCAACAAAGGCAGAGCCAAAGGGCACCAAATGAGCTGCAACTGCTGCTGCCACCCAAGGAGAGGAGCTGCAACCTGCACCAGGGTGGGGGACAGGGGAGGCTGGGAGGTGCCAAAACCTCTCACCACAGATTTGAATTGATTGTCCTGGTATTTCTCCCACAACATTTAGTTTCTAGCCATGCTCTGGCCAGCTCCACTCCATCCTTCTATGCCTTTCTTTATTTGCACCTACAAGCCCCAACCATTCTCGGGCATTTTTGGGGCTTTACCAACAGCACCAACACTAATTCAGATTAAAAATACATCTGGACTCAGTGTTTCACACTGAAGCACAGCACAGGTATTCCCTATCTCTTTTTCTTTTCCTGCTTTCTCAGCCAGCACCACAGTGAGCAATGGATCATCCTGCTCCTGACCATTCCATCACTTATTTGGTTTAGAGCATCTGAGGTAAAGGGTTTTCTTGCCACAGACAATTCTCCACCATTTTTCCTAAAATGAACTGTGCCTGTGCAAGGAGCCCCCAGCACCTTTCCTACATGAGCCTGCTCTCTGCATATTTCAAATCACAAACTCTAATGACTCCTTAAAACACACGGTTCTATTCAGCCCATAAATCAAAATACATAGTCAAATCCTGCTTGGAGATCCAAATCCTCTTCATACCCCTGGGTAGCTCCATTAGATCCCTGAGGGGTCACACTGCCTGGATATTCCTGCCTCCAGCTCCAGCCCCATCCTCGCACTGATGGAGAGCACCAGGGGATGTAGCCCTTAAAAACTCAAAGATTTTTCACTTTCCTGAGCACCAAAATGCACCAAAATTAGGAAAAATGGCCTCCTGTCATTCTGTTGACTTGCCAATAAGTTTGTTTGCTCACTCATCCCACAGAGAAATTGTTCCAGGGAAATGCTAATAGGGTTAATATCCCACGGCAAGGCCAGGGAGAGGCAACCAAGTTCCTCCCTGTGCCAGGAAAAGACAATCACGAGGCTGAAACTGCTCATCAGCTGCTTTTCCCATAAAGGTGAGCATCTTGACAATTCTTTGGGATATATTGTTAGAAAGAGAGCTCAGAATTTCATATTATTATCATATTACAGACGGTATTCCTTTGATAAAGGGTCAAAGATCGGGAAGACAAGAAAAATAAGGAAATAAAACCCAGCAACAGTCAGATCTTTAGCTGGCATAATTGGACACCCAAGTCCATGGAATTGTGTCCATTAGCAGGAGTGGGTGATCTGACCCATATGCTTTGCCACTTTCAAGTAGAAAGATTAAAACAAGACACCTAACAGCAGAAATGGGTTACATTCCGTCTCAGAGAGGCTTGGCCTGCCTAAAATTCCGGAGGAATTTTCAACCTGCCGTCAGAAAGACTTCAAGGCTGTTTACCCAAACTTCTCAATAGTTCCTTCTAAAAAAGGATGATGAGCAACCATGTTGGGTAACACAGATTTTTAATGTAATCTGTTTATAGTTTGAGATGGATTTCCAGAATAGAACAGTTTTTAAATGTCCTGAGCCTTTAAGCGTTCTCACTTTGATCATCTCCCATCACGTTATCGCTCGGAGCAGAACGTGATGGAGCCGGGCTAACGAATCTGCCAGAAATGACATCAGAAAGCCAAGTGACCTGAAAAAAAAAAGTGCTCTATTTGAGCACCAAGCTCTTCTTCAACACTTTTTCCTTTTTTTTAAAAAAAAAAAAAATTTAATATATTTTAATTAATGTTTTACTTTCACCGGATTTATCTCACTCGCATGAAAGCTTGGAGCTTGGTCTTAGGGAAAAAAAAAAACTCCCATTGAAAACAAAAGGAGCCTTATTTGACCAAGGGAAGGCTGTAGGATGTCCTCAGATAACAATAACTAACAATTCTTTTTGGGGTTGAACAGTTTAAATAAGGAACACTTTCTTAGGAGGTTAACTCTAAATAATAATTGCGGATTTTGCAGCCTGTGGAAGGGAGAGATTGCTCTTTGACAGAGTTTATGTTACTAACCTGATGTGAGCAGACAGCTGCAAAAATGAAGTGATATCAGCGATAAAAATATTCTTTCTACATTTAGGCAGCAGGAATTGCATGGAAGCAAAGGGCAAATCCCACTGGTCTCCATGTACAGCAGCATCCTACACAGGAAGACAGGGACTGACTGACATGGCACTGCTGGTCCATGGACCTACTGACTCAGTATGTATTTACTTTAAACATTTTTTAACTCTTCCCATTAAATTTCCCATAGACATCTTGCATTCCTTGGAAAAACTTCAACTGCACCAGATCGTTTATTACCCTTTAATTCAAGGCATGTTAGAACTGGCAAATAACTTGGTTAAAAAATAGAATATTGTAATGATAGCCCCCCCCCCTTCTATCTGATGTAGAAAGAGATAATTTGTGGTACTAAAAGTGATTAAATTTGGTGCATTTCCAACTTGTATTTTAACAATGCATTACCTCCTGAATTGCTGCATCAATATTAATATATAGCCTGATATGGGACTTTTGCCCGAAATGCCCTTGGAGAACCAGAATCACAGCGAGGGGAGCACAGGAGATGAGGGAGAGCCCTGAAGATGGTGGTTCTATCCCCAGCTTCACAGGCCTACCCTGGGTCAGACACTTTCCACACAGATCAGCGATACCTCAAAGCCCAGACTTTGTCTGGTAGGAGATGAAAGTCCTACAGACATTAATCTGCCTGATCCTCATCTGAAATACAACCAAAAAAACCTCCATTGATACCAAGAGCAGCTACACCGAATTTTCTCCAAATTAGCCAGACTTTAGTTTTGACACAGTGAGCTTTTAAATGTCACCTGTAGATGTTTTGTACTCTAATCACCTCCAAAAGAAATGTTTAGCATTTATCTACCTGAATTTCATCCCTCTGAGACAATCTCATTAACAGTCCTGGTCACTCTGGCTGCCATTTAAAAGAGGGCAAGTGCCTACAGAACCCCCCAGGTCATGTTCAGCCTTCTTGAAAACTGGCCAATTATTTAGATCCCTAAATATGGACTTGGGGGGGCTGAAACTCAGGATATCCTCTTGGAAAACCTCTCTGCTCTTCTCTAAACCACATTTCTGCTCTCTGAGAAGACAGTAGTGTTGATTTTTGCCACTCTAATGCAAGAACATCACTCTAAACCCTTAAAATACTGGCAGTAAAAGGCACAAGGAGCAAATATTTCTGTCTGCAAACACCTATTGCCCAGCTGGATTTTTGGACACAGGGGGACTGTGCTAAGGGTTAAGTTAATTTAACTTTCACCAAGTTAGAAAGCTCTGAAAGTTTAATCACAAATGAATTCCATTGGGCAGTTTGGGAGCTCCCAGACAAATGTTCTCATTTTTATTCTTTATAGGCAGTGCTGAAATCATCATAAACCATATTTAAAGAGGGAGAAGTTTCATGAGGGGAGGGAGCTGTTTTATATGACAGAATAAGAGAAAAAAAGGGCAACTTACTGGTTTAAAATCTAAATCCAGCAAAATTACCAGAAATGCTGCCGGAAAGAGAATGCTGAGAATTCATTATTTTGTTTCAAAGTTAGTTTATCATAAATCTGCCCTCTGACACGTAATAACTAGTAACATTTCGAAGGTTATTTGATAGTAAGTTCAACAGTGTAGGTGACTGAACATGTGAGCTGCATGATAATGAGTCCCAGGGGAAATCAGGCTTTAGGATGCAGGGTGAAGCATCCCTAGGCTTGTATTCAAATGGAAAAAACATATTCAAAAGTTTATTGTTTATCTCCTAAGAACATCAAATAATACACAGGCCTTTGAATCAAATGTATAAAGCACACTGGAGAACTATTTGCTGGGGGGTGGGGGGGGGAATGCCTGATTTGATCCAAATTCAAAAAAAAAACTAATAGCTTGTACGCTGAAATGCACCGAGTGATTTGGATGTAAAAAAGTGGAGGGGAGTATTTGGGTTTGTTCCTTTGCAGAACTAAGAGGCACAACAAGTCAATTTGCTCCTGCATCGGGCTCTGCAAAGAGGAGCTGGAGAGCATTAAAAGCAGTTGTTTTCAAATCCCCTGCGTTTTGGTACAACAGAGTTCTTTAGGTGTGACAAATACAAATTGCCCCGCTCGTCCTGGATTTCGTCTCCAAAATACAACGGCTGGAATTGATTCATTTGCGGTGTACAAACTAATTTAAAGTCGATACCGAAAGCAAAAGGGTTTGTTTTCCAGCGGGGAGGTGGGGCACAAACTCCCCTCTTCAGCAGGACGCCAGTCCCACCTCTGAGCTTGTTAAACTCTGAAACAACGATTCTGGTGCTGCCCTTATCAAAGTCAGGGGTGGTTTTGGCATCAGCTGTGCTGGAAAAGCACGTGAGACAGAACTTTTTTTACACATAAACCCTCCGTACCACAAATGCCAAGGGCACAGCATTCCAGGCCCGTAACTACGCTGCCACTGGCATCCTGCCACCTCCCTCGGAGCAGGGATGGAGGGGATGGACATGGATCACCCAGCTGCTCCTGCCCTCCCTGGGTATCCACAGCCTCAGCATGACTGTTCATCTCCAGCCCAGCAGAATTCCCTTGGGGGGGGAGTTGGAGGAGGAGGCACCACGTTCAAGGCTCACGGAGTTTGGATATATCAAGTGCTGAGTTTTCATCTTCAGAGAAACATCTGCACTATTAAAAGTGATCAAAGGTGCCTCGTGCTGTTTAGGTACAGCCATACCTGTCAAGTGCACCACTTGCCTTAGAGAATCACAGAATGGCTTAGGCTAGAAAAGACCTTTAGGATCATCCTTTTAACATAGTTACACAGTCCCCTCTGCGTCAAGAGCCTGTTATTTCAGATTCTGGATGCTGAGAGTAAAAATCAGCCTTTACTTTCAAGGTATCTTTCAATAATAAAATCCATTTTTCACGCATCTTTTTAGCTTGTCCTCCTTTCTCTAACTCGTTACTTAAATCATTCCATACCGTCTACTTAAGCAGTGAAAAGTTATGCAACACATCTCTTACTTAACACCACCCCATCAGTCCTAATTCTTAATATTGTGATTACTTTTTTCAGAAATGCAGCTGGCAGGGGTTTACTGACACACCACAAATCCTAATTATCATCAAAACTCTAAATTCTATATTGATGAATATCAGAGGTTGAAACACTCTTATCTTGACAAGCTCTAAAACACCCGATGAATGTTTGTTTATTCAGTGTTACTAGTATATATTTCCCTACCTTAACTTTGGGAAAACAACAGCATTTAAATAAGCACTAAAGGCAAAGATAAATAAAACTGAGCAAACAAGCAATACGTCTATCTACAACACATTTTCATGTTCTTAAAAGGAATTATTGCACAGGAGACGATTGAACCCTAAACTGCCACAGTCTCAAAGAAAATATATTTAAATGGTGAACTTTCTGGACTCATCCCTGGGAATACTACTTTACCCACTATTCAACTGTTGTTAGTTTACATGTGGAAGGTGCACTGAGAAAATTAGAGCTATATAAAAATAAGACATAAAACCAGCTGTGTAACGTAATAAAAATATTAAATAAGAACAGTGGGAGCCAGATCGGTCCTGAACTTTTGTTATTGCAGAGAAGAGTTAAAAAAGCAGGTTGCTGGCTGCAGGTAGCCCTGCCCAGGGCTGGGGCATTAAAAGGTGCATAAAGCAGGGGCTCATTTTCCTCTCAGGAGTCGAGCCCCGCTGCTGTTATCGGAGGCACCGGCGGATCCACGGCGAGCCCTGGGCTCGGGCCCGGCCTCTGTGTGGTCTTTGAGAACTGTCGTTATCAGCTTTCTGTTTATTATTGTGCTCAGTTTAAAGGGAATTTGCCAAGTGATCCCTGGACTCCAATCTTTAGGCCTGTTGTCAGGACAAATTAATTTCTGTGGAAACCCACTGTGCCTCAGATACCATCTAGGAAATGTAGGATTAATGGAGTCCCTGTACAACACGCTTTGTAGTGCGGCTGCTGGGGGAGGGGAGCGGGGCTTGGGAGGGAGAGACAACACAAATAAACCCCTGCACTTCGGGGGACTTTGGGGGGACTTCCCTTTTTTTTTTTTTTTTTTTTACTACACCAACTCACATCAAGAATATTTAAAATAAATTCCAGCCACCGAAACGAACGGGCAACTTTTTAACAGAAGGAGCGGTGAGGGGAAACTCTGCTACCAAAGATGAGGGGTCTGAGGTCTAATTATCAATATTTTATATTTTACCCAACTCAGGTCGATCTCACCAGTAGGAAAAACAGGATATTAAAAGGAACAGCCTCCTGTGAATCTTACTAGAAAATAATGAAACTCCACACATGATCCTTTGGAAAAGGGGTATTGAAGCTGCATTTCCTGCAGGGCTGGGTCATTACTATCTTTGCTGACATTTGAGGCTGGTTTTTTTTTTCCAAATGTGTATTATTTCATTGCTCAAAATGTTTAGCTGCTGCTGTTCTTGCAAAAAGTAAAATTTTAAAAAAATTCTTTCTTAGAAAAAAAAGGGATTATTTTTCGAGAAGAGAAGAGAAGAGAAGAGAAGAGAAGAGAAGAGAAGAGAAGAGAAGAGAAGAGAAGAGAAGAGAAGAGAAGAGAAGAGAAGAGAAGAGAAGAGAAGAGAAGAGAAGAGAAGAGAAGAGAAGAGAAGAGAAGAGAAGAGAAGAGAAGAGAAGAGAAGAGAAGAGAAGAGAACTTCAGTATGCTTTTGTTAGTCCTTTCTCATTTTCAGGAGGACACTTCTGCCCATGGTGAGATATCCAGGTATAATATCAAACATATTGGCAATTCTTGCCCTTTTTCTTTTCTCTCCAAAGCTAAATCAATTGATAACATACAGCAGACACACAGGTCCATGTTCTGTGTGGTGCAACATCCTGCAACTCCCCTGTGCAATCGGTGAGTTGTAAATCAGCCTGAAGTTGGCCCAAAGTGCCACAAAAACACCAAATGGATCACAAAATAAAAACTAAAATTCAGAACTAAAAGATACCAGTCTTTTGCAGTCAAACGCTAAGGCAAAATTCAACTATCTAGCCCGTTGTTACAGTATTCCACTGTTAACAGCAGTGCTAATCTGGCAGCAGTGCATTTCTAGAGCCCTCCTAACAGCTCACAAGCCTGGCAGATGCAGATGCTGCAGCTCCTCTAACGTGTGTCTCCAGTTCTGGAATACCTCAGCACACACTGCTTCTCCTTTGTGGGGCACTGCAAAACTCGTGGCTTCTCTGTGACCCCCCATTTCGTTTGGAACAGCATTCATGGAGAAGTCTCATTTGGGGAGGTTATTTTATTAGTCTTCAGCCCTCAGGTATATGAGAACTGCTTTCGTTTTATTCAGTATTCCAAAAGAGCCCGTTCTTCCCTAACTAAAACATTTAATCTTGGGAGACTTTTTATATGCTGGATTTTAACTGTTACAGAAATTCAATTAACTCCATAATTATGAACACAATTACCACTGAGTGTTACATGTGATTTGGTGGTAGCTGTTACATGGCACACACATACACTCTGGTTTATGATTTAAAAACTTAGTAGGCAAAAATTCCCAAATATCAGCCTTAATCTTTGGATTGCATACACAAACAAGTTTTAAATATGTTGCTCATATTTTTTTTTCCACCTGGCCACAGCAGGGGGGTTGGAACAAGATGATCTTCAAGGTTCTTTCCAACCCAAACTATTCTATGATTTTGGTGATGTAGGGTTTAATTGCAGGAATCGTTATTTGCAACCAGTGGGCTGGACTTTCAGCTGATAAAAAGTCACCCAAATTGTGATAATTTGCTACAAGGGGCATCCTGGCCCCATTAACTCTTTCCATGATGAAGTTAAACCCCCAACAAAGGCAGTAAGTGGAGCTCCAGAGATTTAATGCGTGGAGGGGGGGAAAGAAAAAAATAGGGGGGAAAAAAGCAAACATATCCAAAAAAATAGGAGGGAAAAAAAGGCAAAGGGAGAGGATAAGAAACTCTAGGAAGTTTTTAAAACTTCACCTAGAGGCAGGGCCGAGGGAGCCTCTGTGGAGTGTGGCCCCAGTGCCACGGCAGCCCCACTCGGGGCGCAGCAGCTCCAGCCGGAGGTGGCAGGTCAAGAGGCAGGATGTGCCCGGCTGTGCCAGGAGATTGCCTGGCAGGAACCATCCCACAAACCCTGCAGGTGGCTCTGGCAGCGAGCAGGGGGCTGTGGGCTGGCTGTGTGCCAGGCTCAGCCCCGAGTGCTCAGCGCGGCCTCGGGAGGAGTTAAAACACCGTGAGGTGGAACACCAGGCTGGGGCAGCGAGGGGGGCTAAGGGTGTCACACCTGGGGGTTTTTTAGGACTGAAGGGGCTCAAAGCAAAGTTGAGGAGTGGATTTGTGAACAGTTGTACTCAGGGAAATGGTGGGTTCGAGGTGGGCTTTGGTGCTCTGGGCACGTACAGAAATACCTCAGGGAAGGGGCACCACGCTGAAGCCACCACTGCTGTCACAGCCTGAGCCCCCGTGACACCTCCTGTGACACCTCCTGTGCCACGGGCACCTGCTGGCCCTGCACTGGTACTCTCTGCCCACACCCTCCTCACACCAGGTCCACTTGACCTGCTGCAGGTTGGTCACCACCCGGCACCATCGAGAGGGCAAAGGATCCTCGAGTGCCCGGGGTGACTTCAGGCATTTTGCAAAATAATTCTGATGCCACTTGTTCACCCCTTTGGAGAGACCACACACAGCTCCCACTCACACAACTCAGCCTTGCCCCCCAATTCCAATACCACCATGCCCAGTGATGCCAGGGGAGGGTCTGGCCCCACATTCTCTTAGTCTGACAAGAACCCCTCTCTGCTGACACAGCAATACCTACAGACATCTCCACCTTCTCCCACTCTTTGTACAAGAGCGTTTTTTTCCCACCCACAAGTGCACAGGTGGGAGAGATTCCCTCAACACACCATCCAAGGCTTCATCAAGAGATGCCCATGGACTTCAAACACACAAGGAATCAACAGTCTTTTGCTATAATCACTCTTCAAGTAATTGAAAATCAGAATTACCCATGTGGCTTCTCTACATAAAAAGTGATCTGCAACCTACAAATCTGAATGCAAGACATGTTCATGTGAAACGTTCGAAATACCAAATGCAGTTACAGCTCAGTCCTTGGTGGATGTCAGGCACTGCTGGAAAACTATTGCAGGAGTTATTTGAAACAAAAAATAAAATAAAACTAAATTAAAAAAAAAAAAGGAAGGGTATAATACCAACAGGGGTCAAAGCATTTCCAGTCTTGCCAAGGGTTAGTTCTTACCAACAGAGTAAAATATTTGAGCTTTAACAGAAAACTATAAATGCAAATATCTATAAAATGAACCACAAAATAGGCTTCTTGTAGAAATTCATCTCTCATAACAAGAACAGTACAAATATTTCACAACATGTCAAACCCACTGTATCTGTACATTCATGCTTTCCTCACTCCTGGCATTATAACCACACAAAACTGTAATTTAACAGCACTGGTAACAGTTTTCCAGTCTTGGGGCATGGAACCTCCATCCCAAGAACCTGGTGAATAAATGGCAATAAATGTAAACGACAGGAAAAACGAGGAGACAAGTCTGAGGGCTCAGACCAGCAAGCTCCCAGCCCAGCAGCCCTTAACCCCCACCATCCCTTAAAATCACCCCAGATCCATCCCTGCAAATGGAGCTGCCACGTGGTTTGTTTTCTAAAACAACATCTCACTCTGCTGTGGAAGAAATTTAGTCCCTATTCCTCTTTAATATTCATACAGTACAGAGCTACATTAACAGCTAAGTTTTAATTTCAGAAACATTCTGACATTTACCAAGAACAGATTCCAGCCCTGGTTTCACACCAGGGTTTTTTTCCATTATCACTGTTATTACTGGTATTAGTATCACTGTAGAAGTGATTAAAAGGTCCTGGATGTCTTATTAAAATAATCTAGATCTACTTCCCTCTTCAGCACCAAGATACAATCTGTTGGTTTATAAATGGGAATCATCTTCCTGGAAATTAAATTTGAAGTATTTCTGTTCCTCTTTTTCTTGTAAAATAGAAGCACTTTTGCTGTTTAAATTGAATGTAGGAATTATTCTAAATATTTGAAGCAGAGGCAAAAATAGTTATTACTGAATGCTGAACACTCCCCAGACCTATTCATAAAATGGGAAAATAATAAAAGAGCAGCAACAAGCCAACTCTTCAAAACTCTCAGGGAGGCTGAGGAGAGAGATCCCTCATGGAAGTCAACAGCCTCAGTCCCTCCATCTATTTT
Organism: Empidonax traillii; assembly: GCF_003031625.1. Classification (NCBI taxonomy): domain Eukaryota; kingdom Metazoa; phylum Chordata; class Aves; order Passeriformes; family Tyrannidae; genus Empidonax; species Empidonax traillii. The sequence goes on from NW_020955573.1 coordinate 530,783, forward strand.
CAGGTGCTCATTTACTGCAGCACAGACACACCAGGCTTGTGATTTCCAGAAAGGGCTGGTTTAGCTGCAATTTTGGAAAAATGCATTTTAGTTTCCCGAGATAGCCCAGCAGTTTAACTACGTGTGTTTGTACATCAGAGCTCTCTTCCATATCCTTCACTAAATAGAAATTCAAAGAGTCTTAGGCGTAGATTAAACGCTTTCAAAAATCAATTCTAGGCTGGCACAGAAGTTAACCAGTCTGACCTCGTGATTACAGACTAAACACTTCCTTGGGAAACAAAGTGGAGGAATATTTTATGTCTCAATGATTATTTGAGATAGCACCGCCACAAATAAAAATGAGAAGCCACGGCAAATATTTCAGGAAGTTTGTCCCGGGATAATTGCATTTATAAAAGGACTCAGTCAGGGGGGTGGGATATTGTAGCATCAAAATCCACTAACAAAAGGCAGCATCCAACATACAGCTCATCCAGGCTCTGACAAACACTTTGAATTTCATGGAGCATTGTGAAAAAGAGATTCATATAAACCTGATTACTTGGATTTTTTTTTTTTTTTAAACCACTGGAACCTTAACATCAAGAAACACAACAGCTCAGAAAGCAGGAGTAAGATTTGTTCTTATTCTAATGTCTAAAGAGCCTCTTCCAAACTACCTTGGGACTGATACAAAACAGACTTCTGCAGTTCCATATTCCTGAGGATGGAGCACAGATTTAATGCCCAAGCACTAACGTGCCTTGCAAGAGCATTTTTATTTTCATTCTTCCCCGTGTCAATGGCAGAGTAACCCCAGAGCTTTCAAACAAACGTTTGCCTTAGTTTGATCCTATAAATGTGCTGCCCAGTAATTAAATCCAGTTTGTATTTTTAAAGTGCACACAGAGCCCTGTTCCACCCAGCCCCAAACCGCCTCGTGTTTGCATCCACCATCTCTCAGTTCTGGGAAATCCATAAATTCATTTGTCAGAGGTAAAAACACTCACACAAAACTCCTTCTAAATCTTTTGAAATGGTTTGTTCAAACTCTTGACATAACGTTTTGCTCTAAACAAATTTCTAGACAACCCTGTGATTTTCCATCTCAAAATATACTGTTTCCCTGCCATGAAACTAGAACAGAGGGTCTGAGAGAAAGGAAATTATTAAGCATTCTAGTGGGTTTTTTCCAACAAAAACTAAGATAGAGGTCAATGAATAAGTATGTGCAGGCTGGAACTTAAATCCTCTGGGGTGACTGTAGGCTAATTAATAATTAATGCCAGAGACATGGTGTTTGAAATGCAGATGTGATAACTGGAGGCCTGGCAAAGCTGTTCAGAGGAAGCAGATTTGGATGCTATAGGGAATAGGCACTCCCTTGCCGGCTGGCTCTGAAAGCAGACCTGGGTGCAAAGCAGGGCCTATGGTTTAGATTATATTCCCCTCAGCTGTTAATTACCTGAACCTACTTTGAAGTTTTTCTCTTTTTATCCTCTGCATGAAAAGAGATTGGTTCAGCCAAGGGACTTGAAAAAATGATCAAATACATGGAGTAGAGGAGGGGAATAGAACTTCAGATATAAAAAAAGATAAGGAAGAAAAACACTCAGGGAAACACACAGGAACGTATTAGGAAGTGCACGAGTATGGCTCGATGTTTCAAGCGAGTTGTGCTGCTCTAAGTTATTTCAGCCATTAAATAAACCCCCGCGTGTTTTATGAATAGATTTGTTAAAGGGAATCTCTGGCTGTATGTATAGAGTTTACAGTAATTATTTGATGAAAGTACCATAGGTGATTTCCTATGCTATTTTTAATTCAATAAAGTCATTTAAACCTCCTTGTGTTTGGGGCTATTTAATGAGGTGTGCAACATTAGCAGAATCACCAATGAGCTGTTACTACAAGGTTTAGATTTTGCAGGAAAAAAAAAAAAAAAAAACACAAAACACCTCATTTTTGTGAGGGAGAGACACGGGCTCGGTGTGGATCCCTCCCTGCAAGGAAAGGGAGGCAGGTGCCCTCAGCACCCGGGGCTCCTTTGGCCTCCGGGGGGGGGGGGCCGAGGGTGAATGAACCATTTGCACAGCAAGTGGAGTGTGGGGTGGCCCACGGGGCCCTGGCACAGGCAGGGCAGGGGGTGTTGGGGATGAAGGCAGGGATGGGAATGCTGGTTAGGAGGCAGGGGTGCTGGGGATGAAGCCAAGGGGGAGGATGCTGCCCGCTCCCCGCGGGAGGACGGGAAGTGTTTGAGGGATCCCACAGGCACCCCCCGAGGGCAGGGAAACACCCCATCACCAAAGGAGGGTTGGGGGTACCTCTTGCGACACTGCCGTCACAGCGCAGGGGGAGAGGGGCCGCTTCCCCCGGGTCCCCCCGGTCCCTCTCCGTTCTCCCCGGGGCTCCGGGCGCCCCCGGCCCCGCTCGCCCGGCCCCGGCCGGGTCCCTGCGGCTGGAAGGGCCGCGAAATCGCCTCTCGGCCCGGTTCTCTTCGCAGTGACACCTCGTTGCCTTTTCAAAGCGGCTCCAGAGTGGGTTTTTTTGCCGCTCTTCCCCGCTCGTTAGAGCCCGCCCGTTCAAAGGCGAAACTTCCCAGCAACTTCACTAAAACCCTTTCAATCAGGGGGAACAGGGTGGTATCATAATTTTTTTTCTCTCCCTTTTTTTTTCTTTCTTCCTTTTTTTTTTTTTTTTAATTTTTTACCTGTTCTGGGGTGAAGCGACCTCTGACGAGCTCAGGGCTGGTTGTGTTTAAAAATTAACTCGACCATGCCTGTCCTCAAGGCGCAGGCGTCTCGCATTGACGCCCATCACCTTGGCACCGCGCTTCTCCCCCTGCTGCTGCGGGGAGCCCACCTCGGCCCAAAACAAGTATTTTTATCCATTTTTCTCCTTCCCAGCATCGCTTTTCACCGTGACGTAAGGGCACACGCAGCTCTACTCCAGCCTCACGCAGAGGTGTACACCTGTGGGATGCTCCCCCTGCTTTGAGGGGTAACTCGTGACGCCGCCGGGTTATCCAGCCCTGGGTTAATTACCTGCAGCTAAAGCTCCCACCTGAAGGTGATGAGTCCATCCCGGGGCGGAAAATACCTCGATTTCCCCCAAAACGGGCGTGGGAAGCACATCCATGTCCGTGTCACGGGCGTGGGGTGGCCCGGGAGAGCCACGCCTGGGGGCGAGAGGGGCTTTTAATGGAATCACAACAGTCACACGGTTCCCTATTAAATCCTGCTAATTTTCTAGGTGAAGGCTGTGAAGTGAATGTGAGGAAGCATTAAAAGGGAATTGAATTTGCATTCCTTATGCTACAGGCACATGTTTACATGACCTTTAAAACAGAATTAAAGCTGTATCATCAGCAGCTGTAGGCAATTCACATTACTAAGGCAATCAAATCAGAAGGCTAAACTAACTATAAAACATAAATTAAACTGATAGAGAATCATCCTAATTCACTAGGTTTACTTGCAATTTACTTATCCGCTACTAGTAATTTCTAAACAGTTTGGAGAAGAGGCAAAAAGGAAACACTTGGATGTGGCACTTCAAAACAGTGTTGTCCGAGGGGGAGAGCCCGCTCTCTCAGGGTTCTCCATCAGGGATCGCGGGGATAACAGCCCGTCCTGGTCCTCCAGAGGTCCAAGAGGGGCCTGCTAAGTGATACCTGCACGCCTAAACCCCGAGCTCTATGGGTCGGCTCAAGCGCCCCCGGAGTCCCTTTGCTCTCTGGTGGACCCTCAAAGACGCCGTTTATTTTCGAAAATATGAAATAACTGCGTGTCCAATACAGCTCGCGTTGCACCGCTGCCTTCGGCCCCCTCCCCCATTCCCAGAGGGACACTTTCCAATGTCTGAAGCACGGCGAGAAAACCCACAAAAATCGATAGCACCGGTGATTTCATTAAAAGTTTGCAGAGTGCCTTTCCCCAGCTCTGCTCCGGCGCTCCCGGGCGGAGCGGGACCGGCTCGCCCCCCTCCCTGCCCCGGGCACCCCCTGCTTTGATTTATTCCCATTTATTTCTCGCAGCCGAGGGCTGTCTCCCCCGCTTTGATGGAGACTCTCCCGTGTGCGCTGCCCTGGGGCCCGCGGTGATTTATTGTCCGCCCGCCTCCCCATGAACTTCTCCCCCGCAGCCCCCGCCGTGCCCGGGACCCCCCGCCCGGGGAGGGCACAGAGGGGAAGGGATGCTCCAGCCTCCAGAGGCTTTCACCGGGATTCTCCTGGGCGAGAGGGGAGAGAAAAGGTGCCAGGAAGTGCCAGGGAACCGCACACGCCCCACCTGCCTCACGACCCCCGTCCCCATCCCTGCATTGCCCAAGAGAGATTCACGAAGGAAACATCTTTCAGCAAGGCAGCCTGGCCTGAAAGTTCATTTTTATAACAGCTTTGGTTGGCGCGACCTGAATGAAGAGGGGAGGAAACTTTCCACCAAGCCGTGAACACGCGAAAAGTCTGTGACAAAACAAGAATTAGCAGTAGCATCTACTTATTTCTAAACGTAAATCTAGGAATGACGAGGCGCTTCAAAATGCAGGAGGCGTTTCAATCCCTCTGCGGGATCAGGAGCATCGCTGGATGCTTTGCACGAGGAGTGCTACAGCTGGGAAAACGTATAGTTAATAAATAAATAAATAAAGGGGAAAACCACAATACATAAACCCCAAACCCCTCATGGAAACTGCTCGCTAAGCTACCAAACAGCAATGCAGGTATTTGTCATCCAAGGAATAGAGCGATTCGTCTTCAGTGTCTCATTAGTCAACAGAGGTTAACTAGCGAGCCAGTTAGCGCGTGTTCAAATCCAGCCCATTTTCCTTTAAATATGTCTGAGCAGGAATCTGTCCGTTCGGGAATTGTGTGTGGATTATTTCTAAAGCTGGGGCAGGATGGCCTCTGGCGTGGCAGGAGCTGCTCAAGGGCTGGGGGTGCCCATCCTTAACCGCATCTCCCCGTTTGCTGCGAGAAGCTTCACAGCAAAAAAACAAAACAAAACAAAACAAACAAAAAAAACCCACCCCACACTAAAAAACCACGGGATTTCGGTCCGGAATGAAACAAACGCATTCTTGTCATCACGCCCGTGTGAATGGCACGGTGAGGAAAGTGCCTACGTAAAAGGGAAGGGACCCGCATTGTTGTGCGGGTCTATTAACTCCTGCCGTGACCTCAGGAGCTGCCACGCACCGCCCGAGGAGGGTCCGCGGCCGCAGCCCCCTCTCTCCCCATCCCTGTTTTCTCCGTAAACACAACAAAAACCGACGTTTCAGTTCGTGGATTTAATAAACGGCCAGACCGGTCCCGCAGCAAAACTCTGAGCTTTGGAGAGACTTCCCGGAATATTGATGGTTTTTTGCTCCATCAACCAATTGTTCGAGACGAGATCTGCTAAAACCGACCCGGCTCCGAAATAACAGTGACCTGAACATGACGGGGTAGTGCACAAATGAACCACATTTGTTTTTTTCCCCCGCAGCAAGTACATTTTTTCCAAACATCAACAACGCCGAAAAAAATATTATTAATAATAATAATAACAATAACAGGCGATTCGAGCAGAGGAGCGAGGAGTCGCCCAAAACGCTTCGGAAACCGCAGCAGTTAGAACACAAATACTATTTACCTTGAGATTTTTTCCTGCCCGGGGACTGGCTTTATTGTCCCTCCCTGGACCAGCCCAGCCGCAGCCACGCTCCCTCCGTGCCGGGCTCTTTGCTGCCGGGCTGGTGCTGGGAGAGATTTGGGGGGGGCTGCTTTCATTCTTACATTAGGACTAGTTTAATTTGCAATCTGTCAGTCCATCTCCTGGCTGGGGCTCTGAGATGGCAGTGTGTGGCTCTCTCCCTCCTCTCTCCCTGCACAGCATTTACTCACGTTCAAGAGCAGCCAACAGAGACCAAAAAAAAAAAAAAAAAAAAAAAAAAAAAAAAAAAAAAAAAAAAAAAAAAAAAAAAAAAAAAAAAAAAAGAACTAATTGAGCTTGTGTCGGTATTGGCTAATTTCTGCTAATACTCTGTAAATTCTTTTTCACTTCTTAAGCTTCCCCCACGCAGGTTAGGTGTTCCCAAAGCCTCTCCGGAGCTCCAGGAGCCGCTTTCTCAGCCCTGATGGGTGGCTGGGCTTCAGCGCCTGGATGTACACAATGCAAACCTTAACTCCTGGCTCCAGAAACGGTTAAATTGCCCTTTCCCAGCCCCCACCCCCGTTATGATTGACTCTGTTTTTAAATTTGCACTTGTTCCCACCAAGCGCAATCTAACTCGTCCTGTCTCTAAAGTGAACTTGTGTTGAAGGTGAAGTTTTCAATATAGAGGTCACGACACCGAGGCACAGCTTACCGCTCCGAGCTTCATGCTGTATTAAACACAATCAAAACGAACCCCTTTTAGACCTTTTTTTTTCCTTTTTTCCTTTTTTTTGTTTTTTTTTCCTCCTTCCCCTCCCGCGGATGAACAATGAGGAAAAAAAAAAATCTCTTAAATATAATAAAATCAGCTCTGTCACGATAATAAACGCGCTCCTGGGCTCGCTCTGCGCCAGGTCCCTTCCTATGGAACACAAACACACCGCACCCCGCCTCGGGTTGGAGCTCTTAAAGGGGAACGTGCGGGGTTGGTGCGGGGACAGCCCGCCCTGCCCCACGCGTGGGGGACACCGAGGGGACGCCACGCACCCGGGTGACCCCAGAAAGTCCCGGTCCCGCCTGTGCCAGGAGGACTCCACACAATCCCTGCACTTCAAAGCGGGGGGTTCTCTCCAGCGACTTCTCGCTGCCCCAGGACGGTGCTGCCTCCCGCTATTGTGCGAGCTTTTTCACGCCAAAGATTTAGCAGAAAAAATAGATATTAAAGCGAGTTATTTGTTGGGCAAACGCGGGTCTCTCCGGGGCGGGGGCACCTGGAGCCAAAGGGCTGGAGCGCACGGTCCGAACCCAGAAAGTTTTTTTTTAATTTTTTTTTTTTTTAATAAAAAAAAACTTTAATGGGTTTCGGTCTATGAAAAATAAGTTACAAATTCTTGCAACAGTAGCTTTGCATGTACTTATTTTTCTCCCATGTCCAGACGGGGTCGGCTATTGAATAAGGCTCTTTTATTCTGCATGGGGCAGGGGATTTGTGGCCATGGTCCCCCTTTTATTCCTCTCTCTATGGAAACCCAGATCATGGGGAGAAATATGCGAGGCTGAATAAAGAAAAGCAGCAGAAAGGACCGCTTGAGAGCGGCATCTGTTACACTTGGGAAGTTAGACTGACAGGAAAGAGCTAAAGAAACCCTCTCCAGCAGATTAGTTAGAACAGCAAGAAGATTTAACTATATGCAGATAAAAACACTATAAAATCCACCATACTCTGCTCTAGGCGAGGTGAGAGCCGCCTCGGCAGGAGCGGAGCCGGGCTCTGCCTTAGCTACATTTGCAGCAAAGATTAAAATGGGACGTTCGGGGTTTTATTTCCCTGCTAGAGACTCTGCCTTAATTAAACGACGGATCTGAACATCTATTTTCACGGGCGATGGGATTTGAAAAATTGTTTCGGAAGTTAAAGTGCAAATTAATTTTAAATAATTTAGTTACGTTTTTATACAGTGCGGATTTGATGTTGTTGGGGGGTTTTTTTGGTTGGTTGGTTGGTTGTTTTCTTTTTTTTCCCCTCTCTTTTTCCCGCGGGCTCCGGGGATGTTTATTTCGAGGAGCTTGTGAAGGCGGAGAGTGGGAAAAAAAAAAAAAAAAAAGGAAAGAAAGGGGAAAAAAAAAAAAGAAAAAAAAAAAAGGAAAGGGGAAAAAATGAAAAGGCTAAAAAAAACCCAACCAACAAGGAAGAGGCTGCTGCTATAACTCCTTCCCTGCCCTCCCCGCGCTCCGCCGGGCTCGGCCGCGGTGCTGCGCGCCCCGCACCGCCCGCACACCCCGCGCGGGGAGCGGAGCTCCGACAGGGACATTCCCATTCCCAACCCCCCCGCCGCCCCCCCACCCCGGCACATACACACACCCC
>NW_020955573.1:539105-542085 GCF_003031625.1 Empidonax traillii
ACACACCCCACCCCCCCCACCGCCGCCGCTCTACCCGCAAACTTCATTTCTTATTTACTTTGCCTTATTTTTGATGCCTTTCCCCAGCCGCCCCCCCCTCCCCGCACCCCCGCGGGTGCGCAGCGCGGCGGTGCCCGCCGGGGACCCGCAGCCTCCCCGATATATCGCGATCTGCCTCCAGCCACCCAGCCCGCTCTGCTCCTTCACCACCCGGCCCTGCCTTTACCCCTCTCACACGCTGGCCCGGCGAGAAATTATTGTGATTATTATTATTATAATGAGCAAAGCGATGGGACCCGGCTCGGAAGGAACCAGAGGAGCGCTCACCTTATTTAGATCTATTTTCTCATTTTCTTGAATTTTCTTCAGATCTGTCTTCTCAGAGAAACTAATGCCTTAATGACTTTCTGGTAGCTGCAAGCCTTCTTTTATTTCTGCTAAATATATGAAAATGTATGCAAATTTAAATCAAGCTTAACCTAGGAGCTCTTGCAATATATTTAATGGAATTTCAAACCAATAAGGGGACTCTGATGCAGTCTTCTGGAAGTGCAAATATAATTAGGCAGCTCGGTTACCTCCGAAACGATGCGGGGAAAGGTCATTTTGGAACTCGGGAGCGGGTCGGGGGGTCCCGGGGCTTCTCCTCCTCCCGCCCCGCCGGGGCTCGGGGGGTGCGGGGCTGTGCCCGGCGGGCCCTGGCGAGCCGGGTGGGCTCAGAGCTGCCCCCCGGGGGGTGCCTGGGCACCGCGCTCGCCTTTCCCCCCGTTATTTTACCCTTTCTGCCCTTTTTTTGCCGTTTCTCCCCGCAGCCCGCCCGCCGGGCGCGCAGCGCGCCCGTGCGCTCCGCGCCGCCAACTTCGAGAGACACCAGCGGGACGCACCGGCGGCGGGGCCGGGGGAGCTCCTTTTGGGGTTGCTTTTTATTATTTTGGGTTTTTTCTGAGTTTTCTCTCCCGACGGAGCGCGGCGGCTCGGGGCGGGGGGGAAGAGGGGGCGGGCGGGGACGGGCAGCCCGGGGCGGCAGCACCGCGGGAGGAGCAAAGAGGAGCGGGCGCTGAGCCCCCCGGAGCCCGGCCCGGCGTGCGGGGGGCGGCGGGGGCAGCCCCGAGGTGGCCCCGCCGCGCAGCCGCCGCCGTTTAACCTCTGCCGCGCTCTCCCCCGGCGCTAATCGCTCCCCATTTAAGCCGTGCCCCCCACACGCGCCCCCCTCCCCTCCCCGTTCCCGTCGCTCCCCCGCTCGAGCCGTGCCCCCCGCAGCCCCCCCGGTGCCCGCGCGGCGCGGAAGGAGTTAACGCGGCGGGGCCGCCTCGCGCCCGGCCCCCGGTGCCGGCGGAGTGATTCACTTCCTGCCTCGCGCCCGCGCGGCGCCCCGGCCCCGCCCCTCCCCCGCCTCACCCCGCCCCCGCGCCGCTCCCATTGGTCGGCGCGGGCTGCCGCGCGGCGCCATTGGGCGCGGCGGGTGCCAGTCATGGCGCGGCCGCCGCCGGCCCGCCGTGCCGCTGGATGTCAAAGCCCGGCGCGGCGGCGGCCGCTCAGTATAACTCGTGGGGCTGCGGCGGCCATGGCCACAGCCGCCTCCAACCCCTACGGCCTGCTGGGCGCCGGCGCGCTCGCCCACGCCGAGGGCGCGGGCATGCAGCAGGGCAGCCCGTTCCGCAGCCCGCAGAAGCTGCTGCAGAGCGAGTACCTGCAGGGCGTCCCGGGCAATGGGCACCCGCTGGGGCATCACTGGGTGACCAGCCTGAGCGACGGCGCGCCCTGGCCCGCGGCGCTGGCGGGCGGCCCCCTGGAGCAGCCCGACGTGAAGCCGGGCCGCGAGGACCTGCAGCTGGGCGCCATCATCCACCACCGCTCGCCCCACGTCTCCCACCACTCGCCCCACGCCAACCACCCCAGCGCCTGGGGGGCCAGCCCGGCGCACAGCGCCTCGCTCGCCGCCCCCCCCGCCGCAGCCGCCGCCGCCGCCGCCGCCGGGCAGCCCCTCGGCGTGTACTCGCAGGGCGGGTTCGCGGTGGGCGGGATGCTGGAGCACGGCGGGCTCACCCCGCCGCCCGCCGCCGCCGCCGGGCAGGGCTTGCACCCGGGGCTGCGCGGCGAGGGCGGCGGCGAGCACGGCGAGCTGGGCGGCCACCACTGCCAGGACCACTCGGACGAGGAGACGCCGACCTCGGACGAGCTGGAGCAGTTCGCCAAGCAGTTCAAGCAGCGCCGCATCAAGCTGGGCTTCACCCAGGCCGACGTGGGGCTGGCGCTGGGGACCCTCTACGGCAACGTCTTCTCGCAGACCACCATCTGCCGCTTCGAGGCCCTGCAGCTCAGCTTCAAGAACATGTGCAAGCTGAAGCCGCTGCTGAACAAGTGGCTGGAGGAGGCCGACTCCTCCACGGGCAGCCCCACGAGCATCGACAAGATCGCGGCGCAGGGGAGGAAGAGGAAGAAGCGGACCTCCATCGAGGTGAGTGTCAAGGGCGTGCTGGAGACGCACTTCCTCAAGTGCCCCAAGCCGGCCGCCCAGGAGATCTCGTCGCTGGCGGACAGCCTGCAGCTGGAGAAGGAGGTGGTGCGGGTCTGGTTCTGCAACCGGCGGCAGAAGGAGAAGCGCATGACCCCTCCGGGGGAGCAGCCGCAGCACGACGTGTATTCCCACGGCGTGAAAACGGACACGGGCTGCCACGACCTCTGACCGCGGTCCGGCCGCGGGACTGCCCTCGGGGCTTTCTTTAACTTATGCTTTTCGGGAGTCGCGGCGCGGGGTCCCCGCCCGCCGCCGCCTCGGCAATATTTTTATTCCTCTCTCCGACCTTCCCGCTGGTCACACACGGTGTTTACTCGCAGACAAGGTTTGTTTTTCGGGCTCCGCTTGGACGAAGGAAAAAAAAAAAAAAAAAAAAAAAAAAAAAAAAAAAAAAAAAAAAAAAAAAAAAAAAAAAAAAAAAAAAAAAAAAAAAAAAAAAAAAAAAAAAAAAAAAAAAAAAAA
>NW_020955573.1:542812-544366 GCF_003031625.1 Empidonax traillii
CACAAAACGAAAAAACCCGACAGAAAAGGAAAGACAGATGTGTGCCTATGAATAACCTTCCAGCGCCTTGGTTATATCAGCTGTATTTCAGGTGAATCTGTTTTACAATAGACTAGTTTTGCATTTTTAAAGACTTATATAGCGTTTTTAAATGTCTGAGGTGTTTTACTACAAACTGTACACAATATTTGTGACCTAATTTGTACCGAATCGAGCAGTCAAAAGCGTTTCTCCCTTGCCCACGCCACCGGCAATGTCACCCAGCGGGGACGGGGCAGGGCGGCCGCGGCCCTTCCTCGCCTTCCCCCTTTCCCCCGAGGACACGGGGGTCCCTCCGCACCCGCGGAGCCCCCGCACCGATGTGAAGAACAGGCTTATTTGTTGCAGCTTTTTTCTTCCTTTTTCAAGAACTTCCCAACACCGTAAAACGGTCGGGTCACAATCCTGACCTTCCCCCCCGCCCTTCTTCTCCCAAGGAAAAAACAAAAATTATATATATATATATATAAATAATTATTTCTGAGAGATTTACCCGAAATTAAGCATCACAACCAAACCCGTGGCATTTGCTAGTCTTTTTTTCTTTCCGAAGATGAGTTGGGCTTTTTGATCAGCGCCAGACTGAGAGGTCTGTAGTAAAACACCTTTATCCTTCTGCGCTTTGGCTTCGGAAATCGGTTTCTCTGTATTTTGTTTTGATAGTGAAGAGGAATGAGGTGTCTCATGAATTTCGGGGAGAGGGGGGGAGGGAGGGAGGGATTGGGACAGAAAACACCCGCATTTGGTTCACGCTGAGCTTCTTTCCGTGTCACAGGGAGATGCTGGATTTGTGGAAAAGCTTTTATAGGGGAGGGGGGGGAAATATAATCAGCGACAAAACGAACAGGGAGGAAAAAAACAAAAAACAAACCAAAACAACAAAACGAAGAAAAAGTCAGTAAAATGCTAAACGCAGAACCCTTTTTTGGGCACAGGGAGGTGCAGAGCTGTAACCGCCCCCTCTCCTCGCCCCTTGTTGGACACAAGGATGGGGGTGCAGCGCCCACGCACCCACCCACGGGGGGGGGATTGTGTGGGTGGGTGGGTGCTCCCGCACCCCCCGGGGCCGCCGGGCAGGGCCGGGCTCCCCCCGCACCCGGGACCCCCCGCACCCGGGACCCCGTACAGCCCCGCTCCCTCCCCTGCCCTCGAGATGATTTTTTCCTTTCCACATTTATATTTTTCAAGTATTTTTCAGTAAGCGCTAAAAAAAAAAAAAAATTTAAAAAAAAGGAAAAAAAAAAAAAGAAAAAAATGACACTGAGGACCTGCCTATTTCTGCCAACTTTATAACTGTACAGTTTTGTATATTAAACGTTTTTTGGAAGTTATTAATTTAAAGAAAGATCATTTAGTTTATTCATTTAGTAACTGATGTATAATAAACGCTATTTTCATTAAAGGTTGCTTTTTTCAACTATTTTATCCAAAATTGCCTATTGCAGTTGCCAACAATTATTTATTTTCAATAAATTCCGCATTATGTTTAAAAAAAAAAAGAGAGAGATTAAAAAA
>NW_020955573.1:544874-614850 GCF_003031625.1 Empidonax traillii
AGTTTAAATAAACATTTTTACGAAAGAAAACCAAAATAAGATGGAAAGCTCCGGGTGCGTGGTTTGTGCGGTGGCCGAGCCGCGGTGCGGGGGCTCCTCGGAGGGGGCTCCGCATCCCCGGGCAGGGCCTGTGCCCTCGGGGCAGGGGGGTCCGAGGGGGCTCATCCCTCGGTTCACACCTGCCGCAGCCAAGGCGGTTTTTTAGGGGGGTTGGAAAATGCGCTTTCGGGATGGAAAAGGCGCTTTCGGGGCAGAGAAAGGCCCTTTCGGATGGAAAAGGCGCTTTTGGGGCGGAAAAAGGTCTTTGTGGCTTTTTCGGGGGTGGCGGGGCCGGGCAGCGTGTGAACATAAACAGCGAGCCGTGCGTGTAGGTGCAGTTTCTGTCGGTGTTTGTGGATCTCGGTGATGTGTAGCAGCAGCAGCAGCAGCAGCAGCGCTGCCCCCGCCTCGCCCCCCGCGCCCCCGCAGCATCTCCCCCTCCATCCTCGGCTGGTCCCCCCCGGCATCCCCGCGGCCCTGGGGACCCGCCCGGGGGTCCCGTCCCCACCCCACCCCCGCCCCCGAGGAAGTTTCTTTTGTTCCACGGTGCTCGGGCCGCGGGGGCTCCTGTGGCCGCCCCCCGCTCCCCCCGGGCGGGCGGCGGAACAATAACACTCCATCACGGCTAACGGGGTGAGACGGGGCCGCTCCGGCCCCGCCGGCTGCTGGGGGAGGCAGGCAGGCAGGCAGCAACAACTTCAAGGGACCGGCAGCGAAACGGCCTTTTCTTTCCTTTCTTTTCGCCTACTCTGAGGCCGAACCTCGGGAGAAAACAATACCCGGCCCTTCTGCCAACAGTTTAGGGGGAGAAAATTACCTTTAGGAATCCCGAGGAGCGACCCGAGCAGGGAGAGAGAGCTCTTGTCTTCGATAGCCAGCGAGCGGACAGGCGCCTTCCCAGCAACCCGGCCATCCTGTACCTGGGAGCGAGAGGGATTTGGGATGTAAACAGCGGGCGAGGCTTTGTTTCTTAACCATAAAACTGATTTATTTCATTTGTAAATCTCGGCGAGCTGCAGCACCGCAGCCTTGGGGGCAGCTGCCCCTGTGCTGGGCAGCAAAGCCTCCACAGAGGGACCACAGCCTCCGGCTCTCTCCGAAAGGATTACAGCAGCGGGAGAAGGAAATATAACCCCCAAAAGCACGTTTTTCAGTGAACTGCAGGAACAGGATAAATGCACACCGGGGACCAAACCAGGAGTAAACGGCCGCGGTTTGGAAACAACCCTAACTAAGGACACGGATGAAAAGCTTCAGGTTAAAACATGCCCTTGCGTGGTCACTCTGGGTCTGAGCACGCAGGGTCCTGAGAGGCAAGGCTCTTAAAGGCAGCCTTGGTTTGGAGGAGGGACAGAAGGCGTTTCATGAAATTAGCCTGTTTTAGAGCCCTTTGGCTGCTCTGTAAATACAAGCACAGCGAGGGCTGGGCTATGTCTTATTTTAAAACAAATTAGGTTAAGAGACAAAAGAGATGCAATGAAAGACGAAATCAAGTAAGTTTATAAACAGGAGCACTTCAAAGGCCGCTGGAAAGCTGGGGAAAATAGGGAAGGAGAATTTTGTTCAAAGAAAAGAAGATCTCTGTTTGTTATTGCCCGTGGATTTCAGTGTTCTGCGAGCAAAAGGAAACTCTTTTGTGCCACCTAATGTTAAGTACAGATCACTGTTGTCTTCTTGGCTGCCCATCTTCCATGGTGTGCGTGGGGAGACCTCGGGGTGCTGAGCCCATCGAGGTGGAGCTCAGCATCCCAAAGTCCCACCAAACCAAAGGGCAGGGAGAGAAACTTCAGCTGCGCAGTGGCGGAGCAGGTTACCTTCTGAATTTAGGAATTTTTTTAAAAAAAGAACTCAAGAGGGGGTGGAAGGAAGCACGGGGTAGAATCATAAGAATGAGAGACTCCAAATTTGGTCTTTGTTATAATAAGGTAACTCCAGAAGGAGCATATCCAGAGTTTATATAAGCTGCCCACCATCAAGGATCCATCTCAGCAGCCTCAGGGCTTGCAGCAGTTTCTCCCTCTGCTCTCCTCAAGGACCCGAGTGGCCTGGCCTTTGCACAGCCATGTCTCCCAGCTGAGGAATTCTGGTGTGTATTTAGCAGCCATTCACACTAATTTAGTAGAGAAATACCTCACACGATCCTTTAAAGAAAGGATTGAAAGCAAGCATTTTGCTGATAACAATAAATTGGTTTTGTGATTTTAGTGGAGACCATTAAACATCTTAAGCAATTTTTGAGGCTGAATCTTCTCTGCTTTTGATATTATATAAAAAGAAGAGAACCAGAGGCTTTCTTTGCTTTTAAATTTCAAATATTTGTAAGCTGTGTTCTCTTCCTCTCTAGAGAAGGCCAGGACACAGGAGTGGGTTGTTTTCAAAGCAAAAATTACTAAAAGTAAGCAGAAATGCCATTTCACTTTCTTATTGGTCATTAAAGACCATTCAGAATACGGACCAGTGAATCTATACCTACATTTGACCAAGATGCTTTTAAAATCCCTCAGAATTCGGTACTTTGAGTTTTCCTTTCTGTGTTTTTAAGTAGCAGTTCCCTAGGTTCAGGCAGAGCAGAGTCGAGTAACCTGGTCCTCTTGGGCCACGTACAAAAATCCCCTCTGAGTTCAGGGCAGATCCACACGTGGATGGAGGCACATTGAAAACCTAAGTCCTTCCTCCTGGAGCTTGTGGGGCTGGGGGTGGATGCCCTCCAGTCAAGGGTCTGATCCCAAAACCCGGACAAAATTCATTGCTTTACTCACCAGAGCAGCTTCCTTGGAATCCAGTGAGCTCCCCATGCAAATGGAATTATTCATTTGTCTTTGGACAGTCAAATTCCGAGACTCCAGTCTAGAAAATATATATATATACACACACAATATTTCAGCCAGGTGAACTGTCCTGCTGATCCCCTAAAAGCCCCACAGACATCAGGGCCTACATTTGTACTCACTTTCCCCTTTTTCTAGAGTCCTGTAACCAATAGACTGGAAAGGCTCCACAGCAATTACATATTTAGGATATGTGATAGCTGCAGTTAAGATCTTTATGACTGATTGCAGGATAAAATTTACTTCAAATGTGCAAGAGCCCATTTTTAAACCTCAGTCTTTCAGCTGCTTTCCATTAGAGATATTCCAAAGAATCAAAAGCAATTAGAGTGTACAAAGTCTAAATGGTAAATAATTTCCAAATCAAAACCTTTATTAAAGCAATAAGCATCTATTTTTGTTAACACTGTAAGAGTTGGAAATGGCCAAAGTAAATAACTTTTGGGTTAATGTCATGGAAAGAAAGCCAGACTTCTCTGCTGAAGAGCAGCAGAGGAAATCTTGCTCCAGATGGATTTTGGGTTGAAATTTTAAGCTTTGGGAAAGCAGGATAAGAAAGGGGATTTAAAACTCCCATTTTACGTGGTGGGGACTGAGTGGGGCCGTGTTTTACGCCCTCCTGGGAAGGGATCTGTAGGTGGATCCATGGCTGGTGATTCCCAGCGAGCGCCACGGCGGCTTGTAAATATTTGTAGAACCACGTCCTTAATTAGAGTTGTAAAACAGTATTAAATCTTGGAATGGGAGAGAAAGAGGAGAGAGAGGAAGAGCTGTCACTGGTGAGAGCCTGTCAACAAGAAGTGAAAAAGCCAATGGTAAATCTCATTTCTGCAGGCTCTGGGTTTGCAGAGCCATCGACCGCCGGGTCCGGGCTCGGCAGCTCCTGATCGATGTTCTGCTGGCACAGAGGAGGTGGGGGCTGCAAAAAACACTTCTAAAAACGTGGATGTTTCAAGCAGCGACTCTGAAAAGCTGGCCAGCAGCTCTCCTCACCCCTGGTACTGTTACAGCACCCAAAATGCCGCTCCATTATTCCGCCGCTGGATTTTATTTTATTTTTTTAAGTGATGCCAGTCCTTGACTTCTGCGCCTCCAGTACAAATAATATTTACCCAGTGCAGAAGCGCCATTTCTGAACTGAAGTTGCTTTCCTTTTTGGCCGAAGCACGAAGTTTTGTTTTGCATATTTATCTCCAGACTTTGGGAAGGAAAAATAAAATCAACCCAAATCAGCCCCACAGGTCTTACTCACCCAGAAATGGTCGTGGGGGCACGACGGGCTCTGAGCTCCCCTGCCACGTCGGCTGGAGGGCAACCGGAGTAACACGAGCTGCTCCCCATCCAGGGCTTGTACTTCTGTCTAGATTATGGGATTAGTCTCTGTTACATCCATCTACAGTTGGGAACTTGTGATCCAGTTAAAGCAGCTTGAAAGGCGCCCAGCAGGTGCTGGGGGTCCGACACCGCGGCACAAATTCGGGGAGTTACGGGGGTAAAGCAGGGCTGGCCTTGTGCCGGGCTGCCCAGGGCTCCTAAAGGGTGGGGGAGAAAGGGGAAAAATCAAAATCCTGCCAGAAAACACTTGCAGACAAGGAAAACCAGCCAAAGTCTGTTTCCCCACCCCCCTTAAATCCTGAAAATGAGTTGCTGATGCATAAATACAAACGTTGTCAGCCATGAGCTGGTGATTCTTTGCTGCTTTGCACACAGGGGATCTCCTCCACCTAAGAAATGCTAATTCAGCCCTGGAATTCTGAGTTTGCAGAAACTGTCCTGTAAATGTCACGGGGGATTACCAAATCTACAGGAAGATTATAGCTCTGCATACATTTCAGACTATTGATTTAAAACTTTATTACCTTTGATAGAGATTCTTCACAAAGGAAATAATTCAGCAGGGGGAATTCTGTCCATGTAAAGCTTTTTGCAGGGTTGAATCCTTCTGTGCAATCCTGCTTTCAGTAGAGTAGGAAAATCTCTGCAGGTGATGCTAAACAAAGCCAAAGAGCACAGGTGTGACACAGCACCCTATAAACACAAAATCCTGCCCTGCTCAGCTCAAACTTCTCCCAGTTGGAGCAGAAAGAGGATGCAACACACTCCCATTTACAAGCCACGATAAGTTTTTAATGGAAAACAACAGACTATGGGTTTTACTATTGTAGGTTCTTCACAGTGTAGTAAAGCTGTAGTAGAGCCCAAGAAAATCTGCCTTTGTAACCAGATCTCTGCAGAAGTGAATACATGGTAATGTGGCTGGCAGTGGTTTGCTCAGGAAAATATGCATAATAAGATATTTATAACAGGATTAGGTTTCAAGTACAAAGCTGAAGTTCAAAGATTTCGGAGAGTGGTATATGAGAAAATCATGAACTGTGATTTTTTTTCTTTTTTTCTGAGCCTACAGTTCTCTCTGGCGGAGAACCTTTGAGGTTCAGCATCGCTTGGGCTGTCTCAGCTGGACCTGAGAAAAGTGTTGTGCCCCAGCCATCCCAGGGTGGGATTCAGATTCAGCATAGCAGTCACTGAGTGACGTCCTGGGCTCCCCTCCCTGTGAGCTGTCCTGTCCTGCCTCTGACTCCATGGGGTTGGAGTCACAACCTGAACAACATTCATGTTGGCTCTCAACAGTCCGTGCAGCTTTTCCTCCCTGGGAACAAGCCCTGCTGAATCTCTGTAAACACCATTCCTGGGACAAAAATAGTGCCTGGAGCAACTCAAACCCAGTTCAGGGACTGAGAGCATGTGTTACAGCACCTGCATCCTAAATCCAGGTTAAAACCCAAAGTCTGCCTTGGTTTATGCCCATTTACTCTGCTGCACACTCATTTCAGATCATCTCTAAGTGTCAAACTCACATTCCTTGCTCTGTAACATCCTTCGTCCTTGCCTGTAAAATACTTTTTGCTGGTTTAAACAATATAAAGCACACCAATGAAATAATACCAAACAAGTATTTTATCAGAAGATTTTTGAGTTGTGTTTTTTTTTGCCATAATCTCCTCAAGGAAACACATCCACAATTCGTCCTGAGTTGCTACTACCTCTCGTGCCTTGTGGTTTCCACCCCCCCATTACAACTGTCTTCACCAGGGATTTATGCCAGGCCATTTCTTCCTCTCGCCCCAACCTAAGCCACAAAACTGTGCTATCAGATTGTAATGCCTCATATATTCCACGGGAGATAATAATAAACTGTGCTGCTCTGACCTTTTTGGGATTTGTGCTGTTGGATCCGCTCTCCGTGGCCATCCCTCGTGCTCCCAGCAGGAACCTGTGGGGACACTCTGTGGTGGGGGCCACTCCAGCTACAGCATTTTGAAAAGGTTAAAGTCGATGTTTATGAGTCTATTAAATGTTTATGGGCTTTCACAGGCTACAGCAGGCATTAAAATTATGATATCTCGTTCTCATAACAAACACTGTAACGAGAGCGGGGAACGGCAAAGCGCGAGCCTGGGCTGGAGGCAGTGCTCGGAATGAGGGGGCAAAACCGGCACAGTGGTAATTCCCTCCTTTAAAACAGTCCAAGAGGAAGAGATGATGTCATGAACCTAAACCATGACATGAGGCAGGTCACCCAGCCAGGAGGTACGACCGACCCATCCCACCCAGCCTCCCATCTCCAGCGCTGCAGTGGGAATCAGCAAACCCAAACAGAGATCAGACATTTCCATCAGTCCTCGGAGTTTTTAGGCTAAAATGCAAAAGGTAAAAACACTTTGGAGGTTTCCAGCACAGAGCTGTGCTGCTGGGGACACCTTTCCTGCTCCCAAGCCGTTTAAGGCTGCCCAGGCTACCACAAGCTCTTTGCTTGTTTTTTACATGTAAAAAAGGGGTTTATGGGCCAATTAAACACTGTACATGTTTTATTTTCTTTTTATATCTTCTAAATAAATCACATCTTAATTTCACTCTGTGTCATAAGATGCCCATGGTACATTAACAAGTGCTCATGAGCATGGACAATTTACACCTTCTCCAGCCAGACTCCACACACATCCCTCAGCTCTGGCTGGATTATTAATCCCCTATGTAAATCCAGGCCTGTGGATACATGGGAATGTGTTCAAAGCCAGGCTGGAAGAAGGTTGGAAGGGACCTTAAACTTCATTCAATCCCACCCCAGGGACACCTTCCACCAGACCCGGTTGCTCCAAGCCCCGTCCAGCCTGGCCTTGGACACCTTCAGGAATGGGACATTCCCACCCATTCTGATGGCTCTGGATTCCCTGCTATTGCAAACTTGCATTTTTAAACAAATTTTAGACCAAAGTTAGGACAGAGAGGAGAAGCCAACACAGAGTAGCTTTACCTGGAAGACCTGGAAAAGAAAGATGCATCCTCAGAGAAGTTACTCCACAATGACTTTGGTTTTCTTGCATCTTTCAAAAAAGGTGACACGGGCAACTCTTGAAGATGTGGATTCCTGGAGTGCTGGTCTGAGCAGGTGGGGTTTGGCCCATGATCAAAAGCTAAAGCTCTGCAGCAGAGCAGGGTTTTGCTGCCTAAGGACTCAGGGGTCTCATCCTACAATGGTAAAACTTGTCAATGTCACCACAAATTGCTGCATTTACACAGAAATTCTTCTGGGAGAATAAACATAATGCTCCTTTCTGTCACCTCTGAGCGCTGGGGATGGCAAAACTTCCCAAACCATCAGCAGCCCTGGGCTCCCGTGAGCTACTCAAGGACTGAACTGGAGGCAACTTCTCTTTTGGAAGAGCTGTGAAAATAAAATACACAAAATCAGTAAGTGTATTATTTCCTACTATTACCTCAAACAAATTACCGTGGAAAAATCACACTTTATTTTCAAAATCACATCTGATCTGATGGTTGGTAATGAAAATAACAGGTCATTAAGATGGCAGTTATTGCAAGTATATGAAAAGTAAAACCAAGGCATCAAATATAATGATGTCATTGATATTTACTTTACTTTCTGCTATATCACTAACATCCTTTTTTATTTGTTTTGTAATAGAGTATTAAAAATATACACGAGTACATAAAATGTCATCAGTTGCAAGGAATTAGAAATGTAGTGTAGGCACCGAGCCAGGATTGGTATCACATAGACAGAAAACCAGCATTTAATGTGAATTAATACGTGGTCCCCAGCAGGGACTGAGGTACCTTGAGACAGGGGAAGAGGACAGGTAGAACTGGGCTGCTGGGTGGGAAAAGGCACGTGGTGAGACCAGTTATCACAAACTTTTCATCCCAAATACTTTATGAAAAGCAAAAAAATCATAAAATTAAAGTTACAGAAAACAAAAAGCCAAAGTCCCACCAGGTTTCCCAGCCGTTTAAACCCACTCACAGGAACTCAACATTCTCGCTTGGACTGTGTCCATCGTTTGCCTCCCCTGTTGAACCACCGGGAAATTCCCAGTTAGGGCCAGGTTTTCCCAGGGTGTTCACCCCACTTGAGGAAGCTCCATGTGTGGTATCCCAGCCCTGCAGTGATGAATTCCCATTGTCCTCCTGGGCAAGGGAGGTTCCTCCTGCTCTGCAAAACCAAGGGAGGAGGAAAGGGGAATGAGACGGATGGGAAGAGGAAAGGCAAAAATGTTGTCGACCAGGAGATGGGAGGGCTTCAGCCTCCCCTGTGCCCAGCTGGGTGTGCTTTGGCACAGGTTGATCTATGGGAGATAGAAATAGAAACAGTCATTAACTGGGGTGTAGGTGCAGTCTGTGGGGTGTTCTGCTGTGTGTGGAGTGATGGGTTCAAACAGTAAAGTTTTGAGGCTGTTACTGAGCTGCTGCACGTAACACAGATCCTTCCTCAACATCTGATCTTCGTGATCCAGATCCACCTGGGGAGTAAATCAGCACCTCTGAGTGCTACACATCAGAAGAACTATTCTTCTACTACAGAAAAAAGCAGTCTTGAAAATGCAATTAATTTTACCAAATAAACTAAATTCCTGAAGCAGGAGTCGTTTCACTCCTCCTCACCTCCAGCACACAGAACATTTGGTCTCCGTTCTAGAGCACAAATATTATTTCTTCCTGTAATTTTTTTTTTTTTTTTTTTTTGAGAGGGTCTCTCTGGGCTCTACCACAGCAACACCACAGACTGGGAGAAAAATTAATGCTCATCCTGCTTGAACTTGAAAATCTATTAATGTGATGTGTTCCCTCAGCAAACATCCAGGCGTGAGCGATGGAGAGGAGGAGAAGCTGCAGTGCCGTGGATCTGAGCAGGCAGGCTCAGACAAAAACAGTGCTTTCTTTGCAGAGCTGAGCATCTCCACCCTGTGCCCCAGCAATAGATTGTGCAAACATCTGGTGTTCCAGCGGCGAGGGGGATCCCACGGAGGGTGGAACCCAGCGAGGCTCTTCCGAAGGCGCCTCGTTCCGATTCCCCCCGCGCGTGGCTGCAGATGCAGAGGAGATGAAGCAACTGGGAAATCAGCAGAGCAGCAGCAAGCTGAGCAGTACAAATTGGTAAAAATTATTTAATACTGGCAAGCCCATCCAGCCACCCCCTGGTAATACTGTCAATTAAGAGGATGGAATTAATATTAATTATCAACAATGAATTGTTTGCAAAGGGTAATAAGGAATAGGGAAAATAAGAAGGAACGCAGCACATTTATGATGCAGAAACGTTGGCTGTCTCTGAATATTTCCTCTGAAATCTGTTTTGTTTCCATTAAAAAGTACATTCATAAATATATTTTCTTAGTATTTGAGTTGCAAATCAGCCTGGACAGATTAGACAGTGCCACAAAGCAAATGTATACACTGAAATTCTGTCTGATCCGTCTGATATTCATTTTAAAATTCAGAAAAAACAACTCACAGAGATTCTCAGCAAGACTAGTCATCCTTGAAAAACAGGGAACCAGCAGCACTTGGAAATATTTTAACTGGAAAAGCAGACACTGGAATATCACTCCCAGCCCGTGCTGATGCACATCAACAGATTGCAATAACTTTCTTCTCATGTTGGAAAAAAAAAAATCCAGAAGGAAATGGTAAACCTGTTCTATAAGCAAAAACTCTGAACCTCTGAGACAGATTTACAATTAACTTTTGCTAATAATTTTAATTCATTTCTGGATTAAAAGTGCACTTCACTCCTCACCTGCAAAGTGCCCCCTTGGCAGCTGCTGGGGGAACCTTCCCCTTTGCCATTAAAGCAGGAGAGACCTTGATTATAACCCCACTAACAAGGGCATCAGTTTCTATGGTGCATCACAGCGAGATCTGATCAAAATGAATCTCAAGAGAAACATTTCCCTCTGGAACAACCTTCCTCCACCCCCAAAAGTTTTCAAAATACTCCCACTGGCATATGGTGCAAGTGCAGGCAGGTCCAAAGGCACAGGAATTGTTCCTCACCCATCGTGCTGGGGTTTTTTAAACTTGTTTCTAAGACTAGAAATTAAATTTTCCCTACTTGGGATCATTTCCCAGCTCTTACTCAACTGAACTGGAAGGTGACAGTAGTGAATGGGTCGGGAAAGGGAATTCTAAGTAACTCAAATGTGGGCTCTGGGAGAGGCAGATCCAAGACAAGGGGGTAGGGAATACAGACACAGGGACAGTGCTGGAATAAAAAGGGATACAAGGAGTATTAATTCCTTTTTAGAGCCATGTATAAAATGATGGATCCGTTCTGCTGCTTCAGGGGCATAAATATCATTTATTAAGACAATCACGGTTCGTTCTTTGCGATTACTTTTTAATGGAAACATGAATCTCAGTTAAACTCAGATTTATGCTCACCCTTGCCTAACCCAGTGCCAAGATCTTTGATCCCAAATTATTTAGGAGGGGGAGAAATCTCTCATGTATGGGGCACTTCTACGTGAAATGGGTTCATCCCAAAGGCTTTTGCACTTTTTTTTTTTTTACCATAAAATAATCTGCTACTGAAATGCATTTATAGGTGCAACATACAGTTATTTTTAAAGCATTTAGGAACATAACTTAAAAGTTTAGAGCAGAAATTGGATAAAAATGTCATTTCCAGTTTGAATGGTGAGAGAAGCGGAGACAGTGAAATGTCACAGTGGGATCCCAGCAGGAGGACCTGGGCAAACACTCTTCCAACGGGAAACACCCAGAGCCACCTTTAGAAATTCCACAGATGGAAGCCCAGAAGCAGGAACAGATCCTGGGAGAAGTTCCCACAACAAATGGCTGCAGGCAGCTTCCTCATCCCATCCATCCTGCCCTCCCCCTTCTCCAACTTCTCCCTTTCCCCACGGATGCTCAGGCTCCCCGGTTTGATCCCCTCTACGTGTCAGACACCAGGGCTGATGCAAGAGCCTGGGGGATTTATTGTGAGGTTTTTTCCCCTTTTTTTTTTTTCTTTCCCTCCTCCCCATCTTGTCTTGAAGCATCACAAGAGGTCATACTTGGTTCTGTGCTCATGAGAAATCATTTCTAAGTTAATTCAGCCACACATTTAGGGGGTGGGAAAGGCCACAATTCCCTGGGAATGGGGCTTCAGGAGTGCCACCACCCTCCCCAACGTCTTGTGCACTCAAACACCTTCTGTTTTTAACCAAAACCTGATTCACTCTTTAAATGAGCCTTTCAGAGCATCAAAAGGCAAGTGAGTTTTAAACCTGCAGTTCTTAGGAAAAGGTTCAATTTGGACGGGAAATACAGGGACAACAAATTAGAGTTTCCTTCCCAACGGTCGCCTGTGCGGGTTTAGCTTCAGGAACCAGAAATCACTTTGCACGCTAAAAACAGCTGCAGAAATTTACATTCAGAAAATAATTCTGCATCACACAGGTCCTCTGACATTAATTTACAATTATTTTTTAAACACATTGAGTGTAGTTTCATTTGCAAGGCCAAGCCCCGCTGAAGCGGAAGGAAAGCCAACCTTCTGCTGGTGCAAACTGGCAGAGCTGGAATTTAAAGGAACTGGGAGCATTAATGCTCAGTAAAGGTCTGCTCCAGAGTGCTGCTCAGGATCCTATGAATCCCCCTCTCTTTCAGGAGAAAGGCTGTCTGAATGTCACTCACGCTGCCCTTTATTTTTATCCATTAGACAAACAAAATGAATGATCCCATTTCTGGCGCGGACAGAAAGCAGACCCCACGGGCTATATGGCGTGAAAAGAACTCTTTCTCCCGAGCAAGATAATGCTTGAAAAGGTGAATGAAAAGATTTTAGTAAAGAGGAAAATGTCCCTGTAGGACCCTTCCTAATTCTGAGCTCTTCAGCAACGTCAGCCTCGCTAATCCATACCTAGCTGTGAGTTCAAATGAAAAATTCATTAACTTTGTGTCCTTTAATTTATTAGGTGTAGCAACACTCCTCATCAGGGGAAGGGCTGAAAGGAGGGGACAATCAGGGAGCTTTTATTCTCCTGGCAAATCTACGGGCTCACAAAGGGAGAGGACCCGTTTGGGAAAAATTACACTCCCTAATTAGGAGTGCTGCTGTTTGCTCTCGCTGGGGCTGAGCGAAGGGAAAATGGAAAATCTGCCATCAAAGACCTGAAACGGCCACGGCTACAACCACACCAGGACCAGACAACAGCAGAGGCACCTCAGGGACCAGTTCATCCCACTGCAGGACATAAAAACGGGAACAAGAATGAGAAAGTCTTTTTATAGAGTGAATTAAAACCGCGCCCGTGGCAGGATGAGGTTCTGCTTTACATCCCCTACGCTCACTGCTGAATACTTCTGCTACCTTTGTTATGCTATATTGAAGAGGCTTTTCCCAGTAAATTGCCCAGGAAAGCTGAGTTGGGATGCAGGAAATGAGAACAGGAAATAGAGAGGATATTTTCTCCCTGGGTGCTGCCTCGCTCAGGAGCCATCACATCCACGGTGGAACCTGGGAGAACAAACCCCTCCTGCCCTTCTCATCGGGCTGGGAGGAGTCACTTTTATTCCCAGTAACACAATATTTTGTCCTTACGTGACCCTCCCCGGTGTCCTCTTCGGGAAGGAATAAATAATTATCCCTGTTTTCTGCCAGGAAACACAGCCAGTGGTGGGGTGGGATGGACTGCAGCCAGGGCAGCGCCAGCAGCAGAGCCAGGGGCCCGGGCCCTATTAACATTAATGCTTAATTAGTGTTTACATTTTCCAAGCAAAATGTAAACATGTATCTGCAGCAGCCAACGCCAGCTGTGATGGAGGGAGTGATGTTATCCAAAAGCAATTTCCTCTCCTTTCAAAGGGGCATCTCCAGTAGGTAGGACCATAAAGCAGCATCTGAATGTGACACCTCATATTGTGCCTCTACAAAGGACACAGCGGGGTCACATCACCAGTTTTGAGGTAAGACCAGCAAATATTTAGACTGATGAGAAAGGCTAAGCAGAAGGAAAGCAAAAAACATCCAAAAAAAACCCTGCCCTTCGAGGATGCTGCAGCAGCGGTCTATGATTTCAATTATGGAATTACAAACTGTCTTGTTGGCCATATGGATACACTCTTTGAAGCCACAAATTATTGTTACCCGAATTAATTGATCTCTGGAACAGCAGAAAACTCTGAGCAGCTGTAAAAAACCTTCGCCATGAAATCCAAGTCTAGTGGAGGTTAATCTGGGTTTAAGTTTCTTTGCAGACATTAAAATGAAGTTCGGCTGAGCCAGAAGTTCATCAAATCAGCTTGTTTCTCTCGCTCCCAAAAGTGATACAGATGCTCTGGCTGTTGGCCCTCCACCCCTCCAAGCTGATGCCCTGTTTGCCCAGACACACACCACCTCCCTCTGTCACCGGCTGTACCTTCCCAAGGCTGCTGGCCAAGGTTTCCTTCCTCGTGGTCCAAGTTCTCCCACTCCAGGGATCCTGTAGACAAACAGCTGGAGGGGAACATCACAGAGCTGAGGATTTTCTGCTGTGATTACTGAAAAATAAATCCACAAACATACACTGTCACTGATACGTCTAAAACCTCTGTCACAGGAGTGTTGGGACAGCAATTGTTCCGTGGGGGATGGATATGAGAGGGAAAGGATGCCCTTTGTCTGCCACCAAGTGCTTTTTCAAATTTTGGAAGTTAGGGGAGTGCTACATCACCTCCTATATGCCCTGAAGAGTCACAGATGAAGACATTTGTCTCCCTCCTCCTTTAGGACCCTCCTGGAAGGAAGCCATGGGAAGGTGAGCAAGTTTCTTGGGCAGCAGGGCTGAAACAAGACGATTTTCCTGCAGGGGGATGCACAGTTTCTCACTCAGTCACTCTCAGCAGCCACATGCCACGCTGAAAATCAAATGTAAATATTGATTTTACAGCCATAAACTGAGTCCCTCTGGGGTGGTGGAAAACTACCATTGAGAACAACCAGAACCAGTGCAAAAAAACAATATAACTGTAAATTAGGTGTAAATGGCCATCAGTACTTACATACAACATCTCTATAAGGAGAGGTGAGATATCCAAGGAGTCAATGCAGTTATTTCACTTAAAAATTATGTATAAGATGAAATTATGCCCAGGGTTGAAGACAACTGTCCCACAGTGTTATCAAAGTGGTGCATAACCTAAAACTGTAAGAACTGATCTGGTTCCCCAGCAGGAACAAGAGGTCATCAGGCTGAGCTGGGCAGCACAGGGAGAGAGCTGGCAAGGTACCGTGATTTATACTAAATAAGAACGGGAAATAAAACAGAAATAGCTTTATTCTGTCTTATTTTATGCTACAGTTCAAGTTTTGGTGCTGTGCCAGGGAAACACCTGAAGGCAAAGAGCACTTGGGAACAGGGACATCGTCACCAGGGCTTAGACAGCCCCTTCTAGTGCCTTTTCTCAAAGACAGGCAGATATATAATTACTACACAGGAATTCTTTATGCAATTATGAACACACCATCTTCGGGGGGGGTTAAGCTGTACTTGAATTTTTCTTTAGGAGTTGAAACAGGAATTAAGTTTTGGGATTACCCTCCATGCAGGGATGAGTTCAGCACAAAGCACATGTGGAAAACTGCCTTGGTGAAACATCAGAAAAAGGAAATTTAAGCTGGAAGAACAAAACAGCCACAAGGAAAGCTCCTGAAAACACCCATAACTGTAGTGTTGATTATTTGGGGCTCGTTGCAGTTTGCAGGTCCCTCCAGGTGACTGCAGGTGTGATGCCAGGCTTTGCCGTCCAAACAATTCCCATCTCCTGCCTGGAATATAACTTATCTTGCAGCGTCCCACAGCCCTGGTGGCAGGGGATCAGTGCATCTCACACCGCAGGACTCACCTGGGGAAGTTGCAGGTGCCTCCCACAGACACAGCTCCCTAACCTGGATACTGGCACTCCCAGTGAGTCCCAATCCTTTGGGAACAACAGCCCCGAGGAGGGTGGGACAACACGAAGCGTTTATTTGTGTGCCACACCAGGCTGGACTGTCTGTGAGGGCACAAAGGGGGAAAGCCATTCATTCTGAAATAAAACTTTGCCAAGGCTGAGACACCTTTGATGTTTCCAAAGAGCACCATCTGAGCTCACTTTTGGAATAAAGTAGCCGGCTCAGTGATATCTTAATTTCTTGAAGACAGTTGTTCAGTGTCTTTTCTATACTGTATGTTCCACATTAAGTCATTATCTATGCTGTTCACTCCATTAATTCTCCTAGTTTTATTAGCAAAGTTCTGCTGCCTGGTCCTGTAGCAGTGACAAGCATTTCTAAAAGCTAATCTGACAGATAATGACTCCATTAAGTGTTGAATACTAATTGGTTTACATCAGGGGCCTGAAATTAATTGATGTAAATAAATTAGCACCTGAGCATGCATCACCCCAGCTTTGGATTTTCCTAAATACCAATGATTTTTAAAGCTTGTATCTTCAGCAAAACGCAGCGGAATATAAACAGACAGGACGAGTAATTAAAATGTGGCAACAAAATAAGACTATCAAGATGAGCTTAACAAAGATTGTTTACCTATTGATGGAAAGGGTAGTGCCTGCCTGTACAGTCTGTTTACACTGCTCTGACTCCTATAAAAGATACTTTTCTGACAGCTTCCCAAAGATATAATTATCATTACTATAATAACAGTGACCCTGACCCCCACACCATTACTAAGATTTAGTAAAGTTGTGTGATATGTAGGGAATGTGCCCTATTAATCACAACAAACACCTGCCCCCCCCCCTTAAAGTCAAGGCTTCAATTATTAAATCAAGGTATTAATAAAAGTTATTTTGGTTTAAAAGGATAAAACCTCTGTCAGTGGAGTGACACAAATAAAGACTGATTTCCTAAGCTTGGCAGAGCAAAAGTGAGCGTGGGCACTTTGGGCATGGCAGGAGCAGTCAAGAGATTAGAAGACACCAACAAATACGGTTTATTTTTACATAGAGGTTTACTACATTCACTTGTCCCTTTATAAGGAAAATAAAAACTAATATAAAGCAATAAAAAATCTGAGAATTCCAATGTCTTGTGAAAGTGGAGTGGTAAAGCAAATTCAGCCCAGGACAATATAGAATCAGAGGATCAGTAGGGTTGGAAAAGCCCTCTAAGATCAATCATCAAGTCAGATCATGAACCCAGCACTGCCAAGGCCACCAGTGCCCCATGTCCCCAAGTGCCACATCTACAGGGCTTTCCAACCCCTCCAGGGATGGGACTCCCTGGGCAGCTGTACCAGGCTGGGCAGCCCTTTCAGGGAAGAGCAAAGGGACAATATAAGGCCATGTATGGGCACAAGCTCCATCACCACCCAAGAGCTCACCTGTGCCACTGCAGGGGGGGGGAAGCTTTGGGAAAACACCTGGAGTTGATTGGAATGCACCCATTAACTTCAGGCTGCGCCAGATCAACTTTCCAATTGCTGCTGCAGATTTCAGATGGGATACACAGATTATTTTTACATGCACCAAAGAACACTTTGTTTTGACAGAACTATCACCACTGTGAAAACTTAAACTTAATGTCATCCTGCAGAGGACAAGATCAAAGTTGCTTCCCAATATCCCATCTAACCCTGCCCTCTGTCAGCATGAAGCCATTCCCCCTTGTCCTGTCTCCAGGCCCTTGGCCAAAGCCCCTCTCCAGCTCTCTTGGAGCCCCTTTGGGTGCTGAAAGGGGCTCTAAGGTCTAATAGAAGGTGTAATTCCCTGGATGAAGAGGGAAGAAGCTGCAGCATTCCCAGGGGAAGCTGGGGTACTCCTGTCCCCTCCTCCCCACACACCTGTACCCCGGGAGAGCCCCGAACCTCCCGTGCCTTTGTCAGGGCAGGAATTGAAGTGCCTGAAATGCTCCTCTGCAACAGTCCTTTTTGTCATTCCTGCTGAGCTCCTTCATAATCCCCTTTGATCCCACGCCAAGTGCCAAGTCATCCCAAACAAGCCATGGAGCTCCTTGTAAACAACACCACGAGTGTTCCCTCCTTGCCTCTCCCCTCACTCCTTTCGGGGCCGGGATCTCCAGGGAAGCTGCAGCTCCTGGATAGCTCATTTATCACTGCTCTGACTCTGATTTTCAACTTTATCGGCTGCTTCTCAGTCCCCGAACCACCTCAATCAGCAATTTTCCCATGGAGAAACCTCTGCCCCACCCCTGAGCCCAGGGCCCCTCCTACACCACCCAACCATTTCTGGCAGTTACATCATCAAGACATCATGAACTGGGGATTTTTGGGGGCTAGCATCCCCTTCAGAGCAGAGCCAGACAAGAACCTCCTATACATTCCTCACACACTGCAAGGCACAGGGAAAAAAAAACAAACTGGAAAGCAGCTGTAATAGAACCAGTCATTTCTTGACTCCAACACCCCAAGAGATTCCTGATTTCTGAGCTATCAGCCACTTTTAGTAATAAAGGTAATAGACAAAGGTATTAATAAAAGGGAAGAGACCTGGAAATGAATAACCCCTTTGCCACTTCTGGAACTAAAATATAGCTCTGAGTGATTAAGCAGCTTTTAAACATTGCCTGAAGCAAAACAGTAAGTCAGAAGGGTTTAGTAATACCATGTTTCTCGATACAGGCTTCCTTCAAAAGCTTTCACCCAGGACTGGTGGAAAACCGTGCCAGGCATTACCTCTGGGATAACTTTAGACAACGTGATCATTCAGATATGGGCCAAAACCAGTTGACACCACTTAGAATCTTGAAATAGTTTGGGTTGAAAGGGACCTTAAAGCTCATCTCATTCCACCCCTGCCACGGGCAGGGACACCTTCTACTAGACCAGGTTACTCCAAGCCCCATCCAACCTGGCCTTGGACAATTCCAGGGGTTTAAAAGCATAAAAAGCTTTTTCCTCTATAAAAAACCAGCAGAGCCCCTTGACCCTAAAGCAACATCGTTGGGGTGGAGAAAAGGGATGTGGTGAGGTGTCATTGTGGTCCACACCCTTCTCCATCCTCAAAGCATTTTTTAGAGCAGTTTCTCTCCAACCTCACCTGTGCAAAGATTTTGACTCAGCCACCACCAGTACAACCTTGGAAAATCATCAGGAGTTAACCAGGGAAAATTAATTACAGGAATAAAACTTCCTTTAGTCTCCTCATCAGTATTTAAGTATAATGACTATTTATTAGCCAGTGTAATGGACAACAGAGCTGAAAGGGTGCAGGTTTCTAGTAGTCACTGTACATATGCTTAATGAGAATTCAAAAGACATAATGAATTAGGATTGCCCTGTTGGGCACTGAGTATTTCTTCATTAAATTCTAATGAACTGGGAAGAGTATCAGGTTTGCTCATGCAGTGTATTTTCCCCCCTTTTTATGGTTATGTTTACATGCATTTAGTTAATCCTCATCATCCTTATGACAAAGAAGTGCTGAAAAAACATGTTTGTGAGGAATGGGAGGAAGATAAATATGCAAAGACAGTAGAGTCAGCAGCACCAATTATGTGAAATAATGGAATTTGTGCTGTACCCCACAGAACCCATAGTGCCCACCTAGTCATCGTTTTTCTCTTCAGAAATCAGACAAAAATCTCATTTAGCAATAAGATTATGGCACACAGTGATGTGATTCACTTGATTACCACCTTTAGGAAAGGACTAATTCCTGAGAATATCACATGAGAGGGATCAGCGCAGATAAATCCAAATTGCTCATCACAACTGATGGCAAGGGTGTAACTGCCAAAAACAGAATCGAAAAAACAAAAAACAAAAAAAAAAAACCAACATCTATCTGAATAACTACTTCAAGTGGGACCACAATGCCACTGGAACAGTGCCCTGGAACAGGAGGTGGCTGGGCTGTGCCCAGGGAAACAAACCCCAGGAGTTACAGGGAGTCTCTGTGTTTGGGGACATCGAGAGGAGCTCCTGTGCCTTTGGAATCCTGGATCTCTCCAGCCTGACCTACCAGTAGCAATTTCCTATCAGTACGTGGTTGTTACAGAGAAAGAAACATAAAAACAATAATCTGGGCTGGCATCAAGTCAAAAAATCTTTTCAGAAGGGCAGTAAGAGGGTTTGAAAGAGAGCATGGAAGAGGCTGCAGGAATCCCAGGACGTCCTGGTGCTTCTCCCCAGGATTATGGCCAAGTGGAAATTAAATTGCCAAGCAAGTCGTGGCCACTGTACCTGTGCTGTGGGCAGAGCCTCTGCCCCACTGTGACCCCCTGGCCAGTGCCACGGGGCTGCCCCAGCTCTGCTCCTCTCGCTGGAATGTGCTCAGGAAGGGCTCAGGTCCCAGTGTGGTGGCACTGCCTGTGCAGACCCCACCCTGTCCCCTCCGTCACCGCCTCCCACGTGGAAATCGGGGGATTAGAGCACTTCATCTCCTCCCTGGCTCTTGGCAAGACAAGCAAAGCAATTAGGCCGTTATGGCAATTTTATGGTGCTTATAAAATTAATTAGCCGCTTATTAATTAAAATTTGTCTTTAATAATATTATTATTATTATCTTTTCTTCTAATTCCTTCTCTTCTCAAGCTCTGTTTGCTGGGGTTTTTCTGTGTTGTTTTGTTCTTTTTTTTTCCCCTCTTCTTGCCTTGCATTTCTTGCTTGCTTCCCAGGACAGACACATCCCATCTCCTACAGAGGCCCTGGATGGGGAGAGCCACTTTTCCCAGCTCAGCTCTGCTGTCCAGGATGAGCCTGGAGTCAGTGGAGCCCCATGTCATCCAAGACACTGGACACAGCCCTGGCAGGATTTGCCAGGGAAAGCCTTTCCATAAATCAGTGGTTTTGATCAAGGGGCAAATTCTCTTCTTTTAGAGAGCTGGGATATCTCCTGTTTGTTTGTTTGTTTGTTTGTTTGTTTTTTTAACCAGAGGATGCAGATAAAGCCTGGTGATGTGGAGCCTTCCCAAAGAGGCAAATCCTGGAGGGTAATGTCATCCAGAGGTTAGAAACCACAGCACTTGTTCTTTGTGGACACCAGCCAGGGATTTTTTTTTTTTTTTTGGGGGGGGGGGGAAGGGGGCTGTTTGCTTGTTTGTTTTTTATCTCCACGTTGGGAATAAGCTCCGAGAGGCAGTTTCATAAAATTTTACATGAATTTAAGACCGAAGTGTATTTTATCTGTACACTTGCCAGGATTTTGAAGTCTCCCTCCCAGGCTCCTGTCCCTCTTTTCCAGCGTCTCTGGAGACTCCTTTGATGCTCCTTGCGTGAGAGACCCCCCCGCCCCGCAACGCCAGAGATTGTCTGAGTTGGAAACCTTCCCAGAACAAGTTTGCCGGTTAAAGGGCTCTACTTGTGATGAAATATGGCTCAGTCCACAGGGTCTTACCTTCAGTCCCCTCAAAATGTTGTCTCAGATGATGTTAAGCAGCGCCACACTCGATGTGCTCCCCTCTCCTGTAAGAGACACCAAAGAACTTTGTTATTGTCCATAAAATCCCTCCTGGGGCTCGGAGTGGCTCTGCCTGTTTTGTCCTCGGTTTTCATGGAGTTTTACAGCCCCATATTTAAGGCCAGATGGTGCCATGGACATTCCCTGAGGGAACATGAGCTGGTGCTGCACTGTGTGGTGCCTCTGGGGCATCTCCTGCCCTGCGGGTCCTGCCCTGGGTGGGTGAGCACACAGAGCTGAGGGGAAGCAGCAGCATTGCAGTAAAAATCCGTGGGCATGGAGTTCCAGGGTTGCCAACCACGTCCTGGGATCATCCCCAGCGTGGGCAGCAGGTCAGGGAGGGGATTCTGCCCCTCTGCCCTGCCCAGGTGAGACCCCACCTGCAGAGCTGCCTCCAGCTCGGAGCATCCCAGTATAAAGGGTTGGAGCTACTGGAGCCCCTCTGCTCTGGAGCCAGGCTGGGACAGCTGGGGGGGTTCACTGGAGAAGAAAAGGCTCCAGGGAGACCTGAGAGCCCCTTCCAGAGCCTGAAGGGACTCCAGGACAGCTGGAGAGGGACTGGGGACAAGGCATGGATGGACAGGACAAGGGGGAATGACTTCCCACTGACACAGGGCTGGATTAGATTGGACACACCACAGCTTGGGGGGCCGTAAGGGGTGCACAGCAGTGCTGAGGTGCGAGATCAGTGCTGGGCTCAGTGGTTTTGGGGTGCAGGATCGGTGCCGGGATGCAGGATCGGTGCCGGGGTGCAGGATCGGTGCCAGGGCACAGGATCGGTGCCGGGGCCCGGCAGCCTCTCCCAGCGCCGGTGGAGCATTGCCATCTACAGCCTTGCAGCAGCACTGCACGGTTTTCCATCCACTCCCCACCCCTCAGCCCGGATTTCCACGGAGTAATACAGCCCTTTTTTATCCCTGTTTGCTGAAGTGCTGCACAAGAACCCGCTGGGATTTTCCCCAGGCTGTGGGAACCTCCAGACCAACTTTCCTGCAATCCCTGACCACCAACAACCCCATTATAAACCTGTCCTGGAAGCGTTTTCCCGGGATCTGAGGGGCTCTGTGTTGCCTGTGCCGCAGCCATCACAGGGCCAAAGCCAATGGACTCAGAGCAGCCTCACACTGTGGCAGGAAAAAGCATAATTTCAAACCTTGAAACATTCTGTGTGGCAAAATCATGGTCAAACCCCAACCAACATCTAGGCCCTGTGATATTCTAGTTCAGTATTATCATTTACAGTAATTTAATAAATTACTGTTACACGTCATTTATGGGCGAGTGGAGGGACTGCGAGGCTGGAAAAGCATTAAAACGTTTAACTTGTTGCTCACCAAAGTCATCCTTTTGACTGAAATCACTCTAATGTAGCATTGTTAACTTAAAAATAATTTGCCTTTACAAACCTTTCTTTTCCAACTAAGTCTTTAAAGTTTCTAACCTTCTTTCTGCAAGTCCAAAGCTTCACTGTACTTCAATAACAAACAACGTCTGCCAAATGCTCTTGCCTTCACACCCGGCCCTGTGCTGAGACTTTTCCAGTCTACATTACTTGATAAATAAGATTTAGAGCCCAAACTGAGATGGGGAGTGACTGAACCGCGATGGTGCAGCTGATCAGCACCCAAAGGCACCGGGAAATCCATGGAAGGGGTTTCCTGGGGACAGCCCCGGCGCCGGGGACCATCTGGGCCAGGCTCATCCACAGGGAACACCCTGCCTGCCATCACCTTCCTCCCTCATTCTGCAGCACTGAACTGCACCAAAGGTGGTAATAAAATAAACCTTCACCCTCACAGCAGAAAAATTCAATTTGCCATCATTATTCCTTCGCACAAATCCTCGTGGAAGAGTCGCTTCCATCTGCAATGAAGCAGCCATGTCTCACATTGCTCTGGCTCATACCAATGTCTTTAGAGGTCATCAGACTCAACAGTTAAAAAAATTAATCTGAGAATTTACAGCGGTTAAATACAGCTAAATAATTAATGATGAGGAAATTGAACTTCCCATTGAGATTGGATTAGGAGCCAATGTGGGACACCACTGCTGTAGAGCATGTTTCCCTGGGGAACCTCCCAGCAAAAATCAGCCTCTTTATTGCTTTCCATATCACTAATAAAATATGAAAGGAGAGAATACAATAATATTTTCATATCATATTAATGACCTTCAGAAGGCAATCAGAGCAGCAGCTCTCACAGAGCAATTTGCTAACATAATACAAAATTGTTAATGTGATATGAAGGTCACTGAGACGGGAGAAAAATGAGTGTAATGACACAGACTAACCTGGGCTCTTTAGCAACAAGAACAATTAACTTCCAACTTCATTTTTGCTGCTGCAGCCCAGGCTGGGTCTTCACAGGCTTTCCCACACCTTTCTCCCTCTGGGAAAATGCCTCTGAGAGGTCCTGCTATCCCAACCAGGTGCCTTGAGCTCCCTAGAGGGACACAGCTGAGTACTGGAAAGCAGATTTCTAAAGGAGAGGGAAACCTGTGGGAGATGCAGGGAGAAAAGCTTTGGTTCGAGGGGATTTATGGGAAAGAAAAGAACAATAATGTTTTTAGTGGAACCATGCATTTAAAAGTGAAAATATTTCAAAATTACACGAATTATTTTGCTCCTGAATAAAGCTGATACGTTTAGCTTGGGTAGTTTAAACATAAGAATGTCCAACAGGAAAGTTCTGAACAACTTTAAAATCAATGATTTTTAAAATCTTTAAAAGAAGGCCCTATTCTGAAGTAGGATAGCTTGCTTTTCACCATGGAAGCCATGTTCCTGAAGTACTACAGAGCATGGAGGGCATGTTAAAGTCAATTTTCTAAGCTCTTCTAAAGAAACAGATCTAGTTATAAGAGAAACTAAACTCTGCCCTTGATCCCCTCTGTAAACTTTAAGGCCTCTGATTTCAAGTCTCCCCATTTGGCCTCACATTAAAGGGGGCACAAACTCCAGATACACCTTTGTGAAATGTCCCAAAAAAATAAAAATCCTGTGAGGTTTCTCCAAAATTGGAATCCTCTCCCAGACCCTCCAAAACTCCTCCCTGGACCTCCCCTGAGTTTCAGCATGAACATTATCCTACAGTAAGGCCCTCTACAGCTTAACAACTTGTTCCACGAAAAGTCATCTTATTTTATGAACTCTGGACATTCAGGTTGCACTTGATGCCTCTATAAGGGACTGTCTTAAAAACGTTTGGAAAAAAATCCTAAAAACAATGAAGTTATTCTTCCATCAATCAGAGTTTTTTCCTGATTACACCAACATCATCACAGCAAAGTGAAGACCTGATTGAAACCAGCACCAAAGCCCCTGTGAAATCTCTTCTGAACAGCAGGAAGGGGTCACACCACGGCTTTGCTTCCATAAACACAGGTTTTCTCCAGGGAATTTAATATTCTGAATGGCAAATACAGCAGGGAAAAAGCGTGTGGGAAGCCATTCCTGAGCTGCAAGAGGGAATCTCCTCCTGGAGACTCATTTTACTGTCTGAGTCAAAGCCCTGTTGTATGTATTTTATACAGGAACTGATTGGTATTTAATTAACCTCCGCTTTATGCCACAGTCAATCTTTAATTAAAAGCATCCTTAAGCGCAGGATTTAGAGCGTTACCACAATGAGGGGAAGCGCAGAAAGTGATTTTATGTTTTCCCCATAAACAACAAACAAGGAGTGAAGGAAAGAGCTGCTTGGGAGAAGGAGATTCCTCAGCAAACACAGAACTCTTTGCAGGATCCTTCCACCCAGGGAAGGAGACATCCAAAGATTCCCAGCTGGATGTGGGGATCTAACGGAGGGTGAACCCAGAGCAGCAGCAAGGGTTGGAAGGAAGGAGACCCTCCAACTAATTTTCCTCCAAATGCTGCCCTATTTAGAGGCCAAGAGCCACCACACAGGTTTGCAGTCATTACTGACCGACTTACCAACATCACTGTGATGATTTAGGAGGAATTAACATTCTGGTTCGTTTACACGAGTGGATGATGTTCTGACCTACAACCCCAAACGAGGCAATTTCTAACCATTTCTAAAGAAGAAAAATCCCATTATCTCCCCCAGAAAAGCCCCTCCTCTGCAGGGCAGTGTGTTTCCTCCATTTTCATACAGATTTCCTTAAGAAGACGTTTCTCAGACGTCCCATGGGCAACTGTTCAGGGCTCTCCCCGGCTGCAGCCTCGCATGCAAATCAAACCAGTCCCAGCAGAGAGTCCTGCTTGGTTTACCCGAGAGCAGTGGGGGTTTAGCACCGTGCCAGGGGGAGGAGGAGTCCAACTCATGCCCACTTCTCCTTCCTTTCTCTCAATAAACAACAAATTAAGGGGTAAAACCCTAAAGTACAGCGTTAGGTCCTGATTGAGCAATATATCTGCTCATGTCATCTGTTGCTTGTGCCATGTCAGATGGATAAGTGAACTTTGTAGGCCAATCCTGCCACGTTAACAAAACTGGGAAGGGTTGGGAGGGACCTGAAAGACCATTAAGTTCTGACCTCCCTGCCACAGCCAGGGACACCATAATGTGTGGTTCTGAGATGCTGCCCTGCTTTATAAAATAATATTGGAAAAAAAAAAAAAGGTAAAACCCCAGGAATTACTGAGTGTTGTAAATGAGGAGGAGGATATATTGTTTAATGACAATACATCATCCACCTGTTAGCCCACGGTTCAATCTATGGCAACACCTTTTTTTTTTTTTCTATACGTGTCAAGAACTGGGGAAGGAAGGGGAGGGAAGCAAAAAAGGGAAATTCCCAGCTCAGGAAGGAAGGATCACAGGGATTTGAGCAGCCTGGGATCATGAACTACCAGAAGAAAACTAAGAGATACTTATGTTTAAAGGTCCATCTGGGGTGTCCTGTGCAGGGCCAGGAGTTGGGCTTGCTGATCCTGATGGGTCCCTTCCAACTCAGCACATTCTGTGATTCTATGGAGTGATGATGCACATCAGACAAGACTTCACCTCCACTGGTGTAGAGACGCCCTTGGGGCTGGTGGCCACGTGTTTTGGTGGAGTTGGGACCCAGGGATTTCTATGATTGCTCCCCAGATGGGAGGCCACCAAACCCAGTTCTCACACAGAGGATTTTTTTTCACCCCGTTTGTCTCTCAGTATTAAAAGAACGTTTGTTTTACTTCCAAAAAGACTAATTATACACAGAGCTCACCTCACCTGAATTAAAAACAAGAAGATGGAATATTTTCCCTCTAATATCCCAAAAGCTCAGGCACCCCAGCTGACTTCCACACTTTGTTGGGAAGGAAAAAGCAACCCATGTGTCCTGGGCTGAAATCTCCCCTCATTGCAGCTCCAGATGGAGGGATTTTTCCAAGGAAAGCATCTCGAGTACAACCATTTCTTTTCCAAGCCTTGACACACATTTCTATGGCTCCTGACTTACAGTGGTGGAAGGTCACGGGCTCCCCTCACGCTCTTTGGGTCTCTTTTCCGTCGGCGAAAGGTCTCACCGAGCAACTCAGCTTGGAGACAATGATCCACGAAGAGACCCATGGCTTTCCTAGAAAATGAAGTCTGTCTAAATCATTTCAGCAGGAATAACGCCTTCTTCCTTCGTGGAAAAGGGTGTCTTTCACTGCCTGTCTTATCTTTGTTGTGAAAAAAAGAAAAAAAAAAAGCCTTTCATTCAACTTGTGGCACAATGATCTCGTCCTACCAGCAGCAGACATTCCCTGTGCCCGAGCCCATGTCTCCTAGCATTGGGTCTCCAGCATGAATAATCGCTCTGCACAGGCCTGGCAGTGGGCACAGCACAGGTTTTCTTGACATCTCCACACCCAGCCAGCCTTCCCTCAGCCCCCTGGCTCCGCTCCCCCCGGGCGGGAGGGACACGGAGCACGGGGAGGGTGGGATGGGGCGAGCAGAGACGGCTGATCCAGGGGCACATGATCCTACGGGAAACATTTCTGGAGCGTCCCACAGGCTCCAAAATACCCCCAGCTGGGCGCTGTCTTGTCTGTCCAACCTGCAGCTGCCTCCACAAGCTGGCAAGAACTGAGTGTGCCTGGAGCACACAGCTCCTCCTCCATCCCAACAAGGAACTCAGCTTTGTGTCCCTTCTCCCACATTAGCCAGAAAGAGGAGCCTTTTTTTTTTTTTTTTTGCACAGAGTTAATTAAAAGGAGGATGCAAAGCCTGGTTAAAGGCAAGAAATAATTAAACAAACTTTGGGCCAGTTGTGATGAGCTTCTGCAGTCCCTAATGTAAAACAGCCCGGAGAGAAATGGGAACCTTTCTAAGGCATAAAGGAACGTACCAACAAACAGCAAGCAGGATCCTTGGCATTCTGGCATTTAAAGTGTTTAAAGTGAAGAGAATTTATGTGCAAGTTCAAGCAGAAATCAGCACCTGCCACAGAAAACACAACTGAATTCAATATCATCTGTACAACTGTTCACCCCTCTGGCCTTAAAGCACATCAAATGCAAGTCCTACATCATCAAGACACTACAGAAAGAGGTTTTTCCCAGTGAATCAGCAACCTGCATTCCATCCTGGCAACATCCAGCCCTTTTTCAGGGCTAGATTGCTGCGAAACAAGAACTTTCTGCCTGTCTAAAACAAACCCCCTGGGTGAGTGTCTGTCTCTGCTCCATTCTCCACCCCTGTTATAACCAGCAATTTGCTTTGTTTTCGTGATATTTAGGATTAAGTTATTACATTTCCAGACATTTCCCTGTAGACATTTTCTTAAATAGCTTACGTTGCAATAGTAATAATCCTTTGGATGGTCCAGCTGATTGTTCACCTGATTTCTTTTCACCAGGGTAGGGCTGTAAATTAGATCTCTCTTCTCCAAAGTTTTCCTGGATGAATGGTTTCATTAATAAGAAAAGAAACAGAAATCGATTCAAGCCTTCAAAAGGTTCTGAAGAAAAATAATTTCAAAGTAAAGAGAATTTAGGAAATTTCAAGGCCCTTAATCTCATTTCTATAAATCCTACCTTAAAAAGGGGGAAATACA
Organism: Empidonax traillii; assembly: GCF_003031625.1. Taxonomy (NCBI): domain Eukaryota; kingdom Metazoa; phylum Chordata; class Aves; order Passeriformes; family Tyrannidae; genus Empidonax; species Empidonax traillii. Next base: position 572,438 of record NW_020955573.1, read on the forward strand.
GCAGGTGAAAGAGACTTGCCAAGAAATGCAAAATTTCACAGGTAGAGGTTTTTTAGTGTTTTTTTTTTTTTTTCCTGGTGATGTCTTTTACATTTACTTTAAAATAAAACCTCAATAAAATTTCTTCACGGCTTAGAGGATAAATTTACCCTTTTATTCTCATCCAAGTACTAACTTGCACATGGCCTTTTACCCCTGCATCCCCCAAATTGCTTCTCCTGATCTTCCCCCCTTGTCCATCAGCAGGGTCACACCTCACCTTGCTGAGCATCCACGTGCACGCCCAGAAAGAGGAAAGTTTGGAGGGAATTGGGGTTTTATTGACGAGCAGGAGCTTCCTCCAACAGGAGCTGCAAGCAAACACTTCTGCTGAACGGTCCACAAAGTGTCACTGGCAGCAAATCACCCAGCTCGGAGCCCTGGAGGATTTGTAAGGACATCTGAAGGCATGTGCTGGGGCATAAATCATCCCCGGCCCTCAGCTGATTCATGAGGAACTTCAGTTAGTTCACTCTGAACTCCAAACAATTACCACTGGGGGGATTTTAGAAAATGTCTCTCCCCCTGGGATGAAAGCACCTAAATCAAGCTGCGTTTCAAGGCACAAAAAATTAATGGTGGGTTTTCTCATCTCAACGTGCAGGAAGCTCTGCTCATAAATCCCCACAGAGCTCAGGCTCGTACAATTTGCAGCATCACACAAGCCCCTGATGCAAAATTTATATTGAAAGCTCCCCTAACCTATGAAAACCTCTTCATCCTATTTTGTTTTCACTTCAGAAAAACCCTAAAAATATTAAATATACTCTAATAACATTTTTTAACGTATTATTATAATATATAAATATACATGTTAAAATGTTAAAACCTTCAGAAAACCACGGGCTTGTAAAATCAAGAATCCTGGATGTTGTTCAATCCCAGGAAAAGTTTAGATACAGCAATTTTTAAAGAAGGTCAAGTGCTGTTCATCCAGAGGGTTGGGGTTCAGAGCAAGGTGGTCTCCACGTGCCACCACCCTGACTAAAGGACACAGAAAATGGGCTGGGGCCACATGGAAGAAAACATTGCCACAGCAAAGGGAAAACAACTTCTGATTTAGTAAATTAACCAAAACTTCAGTTGATCTACTTTGTATTTTCTTTCTCTTTACTCTCCAACAATTTAGGGCATCTTCTTTTAAATTAAATACAAAGGCCTCCCCGCGTTTCAGAAAATTTAATTACTTTTGGCATTTATTAGCTATTCATTTCTGTTTAAAACATGCTTTATAATTCATTAAAGTACCTCAAAAATTAAATTCTTATCAGCCTGAGGCCCCAAGTATATTTAAGTAAGAAAATTAAGCACAGTAATAAATAGTGAAGAATTCTGAAATATTAATTTGGCCTGTAGCATTTCAAATGTTTATTTGCAATAATTACTTTGAGACCAAGTTTACATTGCCTTTGTCAGGAGTTTGCTGGGATCTTTAAGTTACTAATTTCCTCCAATCTGCCCTTATTCCCTCCCTGACAACCATTGCCAGAGCATTTAAATCAACTTTTTCCACTGTTTTTGAGTTTCATCATTTTCCACAGGGCACAAATGAGCAATCCCACTAATTCCTGGGCTGGAGCTCTTAATTAATATGAGGTTCATTTTCTGCTCCCCCATCTCCAGCAGGAGCCTGAGCAGCACAAGGAAAACCCTTATTTTGGGGTTTTTTTTAAAGCCCATCTCATCCAACCCCCTGCCATGGGCAGGGACACCCTTAACTAGATCATAATGTGCTTTTTTACCTTAGCAAGGCAAGCCCTTAAATAACTTTTATTCCTAAATTCTTATTATCAGAACGTAAGGAGAGTTTTTCTATCATAGAATGCTGAACCCTGCATATCAGAGCATATTAAATTGCAGTAAGTTTCCTAATCAAAACAGCAAAAATGTACAAAGTTGTATTTGAAGCATACAGGTGTTTATGTCACCTTTGCTTCAGTTCCATAGCTTTGCAAAATCACTAAAAATACACACTTGGTCTCTATTTGGATCCAAAATGTTTATTTACCTGGGAAATCTGCCTTTGGAGGGTTTTGCTCTAGATCAGAAGTTTCCCAATTCGTCTCTCGCTGCCGTTTCCAACTCGGGATCTTTTGTGTTTGGCTGCACAAACTCTGCGTGCTGAGGAGGAGCAGGTGAATCGTTGCTGGAGGGGAGTGCCACACCCAGGCACTGCTCAGACACTCCCATGCCAGGTGTCCACGTGGATCCGTGTGCCATCCTGCCCGCTCCACACTGCATCCTCCCGGGTGGCACAGGCTCTCCAGGGCAGTGGGCACGGCCCCGAGGCTGCCACAGCTCCAGGAGCTCTCAAGGACAGGGGGGGATTGTTGGGGGTCTGTGCAGGACAAGGGGGTGGATGGATGACCCTTGTGGGTCCCTTCCAGCTCGGGTCGGTCTGTGATTTTACGGTTCCTACTCTGCTTTTTCCAGTATTGCTACTATTGGAAAATCCTTGCCAGGTTGTAAATTCTGGGTTGTGGCAGATGCCCCAAGGCTGGTCCTGAGCAGTTCACAGCAGTGCTGGTGCTGCTTCTCTGCTCTTCAGCCAGAACAGGTTATTGAGCAGCAAACCTGAAGCCATTCCAGCAAATTCTCTGGGATATGAACACGAAGGGATCCCACAGGATCCCCCCCACCACATCCCACAGGCAGGAAAATCAGAGAACAAGCAGAACAAGGTGTTCTCGACAAGGAAAAAATAAACAAATAAAATTCCAAAACGCGATCGAACTCCAGTACCACAACAGAACTCCTATTCCTGGCCGTGCATCCTCCAGCCGGGGAGGTTTTCCCACGGGATAACTCAGGGTGGGAATGTCGGGGAGCAGCGAGTCGCTGCCTCCATCTCCCGGGAGCTGCAGGGAGCGCAGGGCGGCGGCGGCTCCCGCTGTTCCCGGGGCTCTGCGGGACCAAGCCCGGCCTCGGGGATGGAGAAGGGGAGGCTGCGACCCCCGGACCCCCCGCGGGTCCCCCGGGACGGGCTCGGCCAGCGGGAATTGCCCCGCGATGGGACCAGCCCGGCCCGGCAGCCGCGGGGCTCGGCACCGACACCCTGAGCTCGGCACCGACACTCGCGGTGGTTTTGGGCTCGCTGGGACTCTGAACCCACCTGGAGGTTCCTTCCATGTCCCTTCTCTCTGCCTGCACTCCAGGCATCAGCAATTTCCTTCCGATCCCCAAGGAGAAATGCTCCCCGAGGGGTTACCCGGCTCCCCGCGGCAGGACCCACCGAGGCTGCGGTGAAGGCACATTCTCCTGCTCCGGTGTCCGACAGCCCAGCTGAAGTGATAAAACATTTCAAAGGCTCGACGTCCCCGAGATCTGCTGCTCCATCCTACCCTCAGCAATACTGGGATTTAAATAATTTTAAGTTTAGATTCTCAAGAGAAGAGCAATGAAAAATTGTATCCCTTGTGAGCAGCATCCCCTGGGGCTGTGCTTCACCCCTGCTACTCACTCCTTCCTCACCCCTGAGATGACTGAATCCAGCCCAAAGGAGGTACAAGACAACAAAATACCTGTTCTTGGGGAAAACTGCTAAATAAACATTAAAATAAATACAGTTAAATCCTTATTTTTGGCAGAACTTCCAGCAGACACCTGCTCCCTCTTCCACATGCCAATGCTGGGGCAGAGGTGGGAGCATTTTCTTTACCTTAAAACCTTGTCCACCCCATAAAAGCACGAAAAACATGTGGGAAGGTGCCTCTTATCATAAAGCATAAAGCTTCAGAGATGAATCATGGGGAAAACAGCTCCTGAGAACCAAAATGTGCAGGAAAACAAGAGCAGGATGTGATAAAGGTACACTCTGGAGTCCCTTTTTTAACACTTGCTCGGTTTCTGAAACCCTTCAGTAAGGTTGGGTTTTAATCCATGCCTTGTCTCTTCTCCCACCAGCAATATCTTCATCAAACCTACAGGAACTCACTGAGACTTTGGGGTTTTCAGGGCTATTAGAAGTATTTTGGAGTAATATTTTTGGCCAATTTGGTTATTTTTTTCCTGCCTACCTTCAATGAAATCAAGCAAACCATCACCATCTTGCAATCTTTTTTACCTGTTGCCTCCTATACGGTTTCAGTCACCCACCAGACAGGCCCCAAAGTGCTTTTGTGGGAGCAAATATCACCCAAGAGATGGACTTGAGGCAACTGTTGGAAAACCCTTCTGTGCCTCGGGAATGATGGAAAAACAAAAATATCCATAAGCCATTTTGAACACAAACAGCAACAGCAGTTACCAAATACCTCAGGAGTGATTTAAACCCCAGATATTGCAATTTACCATCAATGCCATTATACTGAAATCTCATTTTCTTGTGCCATGACGGGGATTATCCTGAGCTGTTCCATTCTCTGGCAGTGAGAACATCAACAACACTTGGCTTTGCTGCAACAGTTCATGTTTAGGACAGAGGAGTTCAATAATCTGCAGAGATTTATCATCATAACCCTGCCCAGGTGTCAGTGCAGGGCAGTTTTTAATGTGATTCCTGGCACTCACAGTCCAAGTGTTTACTTTCAAAGGACCAAATCTTTGCAGGAAAATTATTTCCTCTCAGTGCATTAAGTCAAATTTAACAGATACCTGAAAAACACACAGAAGGTGGATCATCCCACTCTAACACACCAATCCTACCACTGAATGCCTGTTTTATTACAAGTGTGGCATGAAACACTTGACTGAGGATAAATTGCTAAATAGCTCTTGATGTATGTGAGATTTTTGGCAAGGTTTACCAAGTAATACAATTTATATTTAAGAATGCTTGCTCATCCATTTTAAGCAGAAATAAATAAAAAAAAAAAAAGAGTTGGTGAACTTCCAAATCACAAATGATGGATTTTTGTCAATTATAAAACATTATGAATTTGCAACCTTTTTATTCTAGTGCTCAAGGAACTGCCAGCTATTTAAAACTGTACCTTTAGGATTATTCACAAGGTTTAACAAAAATAAATACCGTTTTCAGGTTGTCTTTGGCACGCTGCAATTTGGCAACAGTGCCAAGAAAACCAGCACAGCACACCCTGCACTGCCAGACTCAGCCTTGCAAGAAGAGGAAAACGTAGTACAATGCAAACTTTAATGTCAATATATACAGAGCTTTAAAGAAAACATTTCTTTTAAAATTAAATGAAATAAATACAGTATGATACAAAATCCACAATATGCTTTAAGAGAAAGAAATGACAGTTACAATATCTGAGAATGGGGACCTTTTGGATGGTTCCATCTTTGAAGTACCTCAGAGAGCACGGAATTCATTGCACTGCTTGCAGGTAATGCCCTTTCACTGTCACCACTCCCGTGCCAGGGCAGGGCCAGCTCTGCCCAGGGGGTCAGTGCAAGGTGCCAAAGCGCTCGGGACAGGATGACAATGCAGTTCATCAACGACACTGCCCCAAAGCCCAACAGCCACAGCTGAACCCCCGGGCCTGCAAAGGAGAGCCACCCCCAGCACCTCCAGCTGTCACAGAAAAAACCCAAGAGAGGATTCAGCGTTATTCAAACTCGCTATTGGTACTGAGCTGTTGCCCAAATATTGAGATATAATCAATCAAGTATCTTCTAAAGCTTTCAGAGAGAGTTTGCTTTCATTACACAGGAAAAAGCTCGAGAAAACCAGCTGCTGATGATTTTATGGGGGCTTCTAATTGTATGAATTGTTATAAATACTCAAGTCAGCTTTAGCTACACACTCAGGGTGGGGTTTTCCCAAATTTGTATTTTCTTCTATTCCCAAAGGCACAACATAAATTGGGGGAGCAAACATTTAAGAACTACACTGAAGCAGAGACAACCAGTACTCAGAATGTGCTGGACTAGAGGATGTTAATGCAGATGGATGGTACAGTGTGAATGAGAAGGTGTGTTACCAACAGGTATCAGCACACACCCAACGTGGTTTCTGAATGAACTTCCAAGGAGAACTGTATGGGTTTTAACCTTACAGGATTAAATAAGGGCTCTGTTATCATCACAGCTTCGGGAACCTTCTGAAAACTCACGAGAAAGAAAAATTTGCTCCTCTCTTCCCCTCCCACAAATACTTGCAAACTTTTAATTCTGGATAGGACTGAAAAACTTAAGTGCTACAGAAGTACATAAACCCCCACGTCTGCACTGCTGTTTTAGCCTAATTTCACTGATACAAATCAGGAGAATTATTATAGCCTTATTAATTCATTGAACTCAGTTCCACAGACCAGCCTGTAACAAGGAACTTCCAAGTGCTGAAGTCTGCTCGAGGTAATTTAATCACTGGACAAACCAAGATCAGCTTTGAAAAGTGAACTGAAACAGGGCAGACAGAATTCAAGCTCAACGGGACTGACTTGGGCGAGGTTTTGGATTCCCCCTCTGGATGCAGGGATGCTTAAATCACACTACAGTGAACAGCACAGCTGCAGCACCTGCACCTCAGGCTCTTGCTGTGGTCAAGGATTTACTGGTTTTAAGGAAAATGGGGAAAAGAACCAAAACCACACAACACTGAGGCTACAGAAGCCACAGACTGACTGAACCCACCCAGGCCACGCTCTCAGTGTGGGCACTCTGTGTCACCCACCACTGGCTCACACCGATGCCTCTGCAGTTTGTGGATATGTAACAGGAACACAACAGACTCCCTCACTTTTTATCAGAAGGATAGCTGAAGATGGAAACAGTGATATCCAAGGGGTGAGAGACCAGCAAAGCATGTCCTGAGCCTGCTCCAGCTCCAGCTGATGTCTGTGGGATCTGCCCCCTGTGCACCAGAGAGTTGGAGCTTATTGAAAATTATCACCAAACATCAGAGCAGAAGCCATTGCCAAAATATTGTATCATTCAAGTTTTAGTCCTGGGGGAACTCCTCTAGGCTGAATGCCTGTTTCTGTGTAATTACCAGTCTTTGTAAAAATTTGACTCACTTTTTCCCCTAACTCAGTAAATATGTGAACTTCAGCTGTGCCCAGATGATATGAAAGTTAGACACTGTGCACTGACCTCTGTTCCAGTCACCTGTTCTTCTATTTCAAACATTTAATTGACAGCCCATGAGCAGACCATGCTACTTTTATATCACAAAACCTAAGCTGGGAAAAGTAGGGATGAGAAATATGGAAGAAGTTCCAAAAGGAACACCTCAAAGATGATCATTAGACACAGAAAGAGCGAACTGCACATGAATTCTTCTGTATTCCTGCACATCCAAAATGTTTCAAAGATTGATATGCTGAAACAGTCACAGCAAGGGAACTTCCCCCCCTAAATTAAGGATTACAACTGGCATACCAGGGTACCCTAGCCTGTCAGATATAACATATCCACACGTTCTCTTCATGATAAGACAACTCTGTAACGTTGCAGTCACTGACACTTTCCTTTTCCCCCAGGAGCATCACCTTTACTAAAGGTCAGGAGCGATATGAGACCAGCAGGGATAACTTTAGAGCTGTTTTACTCTGCCAAGAATCAGAACATCCACCCTGTTTGTGTTCTCTGCCTTGTCTGTGTACTTTTCCTCTCACCACCTTTGTGCTGCACACCAAGAACAACTTCAGTACCTCCAGCTGCTTCCAACTGCTCTTGTGCAAAATGCTTTTAAGGTGCTTATAATGTGGTGCTTCTACAAGCTAAAAGAAAATACCAATAGAAACTCTGTTAAATGATTCATGGGTAAAGCCATTAAAGACCAGCTGCTGCCTTACAGGAAAGGCAATTGAAGACAATTCAAGTTTGACATTTCCATTGTGTTCCAAGCCTTGCATTTACCTCTCATCCCCACCACAGCTTTTACCACTACATTTCAACCCACATTACACCTTGACCTTGGCTCAGGGAGTTTCATTTCCACCATTTTGCCTTTTTTTTTTTTTTTTTTTTTTTTTTTTTTTTTTTTTTTTTTTTTTTTTTTTTTTTTTTTTTTTTTTTTTTTTTTTTTTTTTTTTTTTTTTTTTTTTGAGTGAATTCAAATTCTTCTGGCAGTCAGCCCTGAATTTACATCAGAATTCTCCTGACAGAGCGTGGACAAGAGGTTTACAGGCATTCTTGCTGGCAAAAGTCTCCAGAGTTAAGGAAAAGGAAGAAGAACCAGCTGCAAAAGGGGCAGATTTTCTCCTAAACAAAAAGCTTTTCTAGGAAGCAGTTGTGCTCTTTGAGAAGCTTTCAAGCATTTCAAACAGGCACCTCAAAACTAGGCACAAATGGCCCCTAAAGCTTCCAGCACTCCAGAAATTCCACATGGGGCACGTTCTGCAGGATACAAAGAGCACACCTATGTTTGCTCTCCTCAGGAAGTCTCAAATCTAGATATATTCAGACCTTCCCATCTTCCCCCACCACAACAGAAGAAAGCAGCTTATCTAACAGAACTTCCAACACCCCCAAGTACTTCACAGGTACAGACAAAACCCAGCCAACACCCCCCTGTAAGATGGGAGTTACCATCACCACTCCTGGTGGCTGGGCCAGAATTCTCCTGGAAGGTTTTATTTTTCTCTGTCTCAGAATGCCCCAGTTCTGCCATCACTGGGGCCCTGTAAGTGGAAATTCAATAATGACAAATCAGATTGGATTTTTGGTCACTTGGATTTTCTACCTCTTCACAGTCTGACGTCACTAATTTACTTAATATTTAAAATGTGTGTCATCCTGCAACAAAACTACAACTGCTCAGTGTCTACAACTTTGGAAAATACTTTTATCTCTGAATGCATTAGTCCCCAGTCTACCAGCAGTTAGCAAAGGTTCTGAGGCAGAAACCCCCAAGATAATTCTGGCCCTGCAATTTATTTCCTCTTCATCACAGCATTTAGGAACAGCTCAAGTCCTAACACCAGACAGAGAGGGCGAGGGGAGTGCTGGCCATAGGAATTCATCCATAACTGTGACATTCCTTGGTCAGAATTCCCTTATCTGGGCACACTGCAAGGCTTAATAGTTTCCCCAAGCTACCCCTACAGTTAGGCAAAGAGAATTTTGCATTTCTGTTCTGTAATATTCGTACATGCAGCGAGAGGTTCAGAGAGAAGCAACAACGTTCTAGTTTAAAACAAACAAAAAAATAAAATCAAATAAATAAAAATCCACGTGCCAAGTCTGTTATAATAAAGTGTCAGTTTGTGTCATATGCCAAAAAACCTGGATATTCAGTGGAAAGACTGCTGAGGGAAATAGCTCAGTAGCTGTACTAATGGATGGCAAATTGAAGTAACAAAGGATTGAGCTGCATGATGTTGTCTCAAAGCGGTACCAATGTTTTTGAGATCCTTATTTTTGACAGTTTATGCACATTTTAACTTTTTCCAGCTCAGTGCAGAACACAGTTTGTGGCAACAACTAGAAACGTTCACTTTCCTGTAAGAGGCCACAACCAGCACTTCTTTTTGGGTCACGAGTGATCAAATTAAGTTGATGGGTAAAGTGCAGAATTTTCCACATCCCTTTGTTTGAATTTTCACATAAATTTATCAGTTACTGGCACCATGCAAACACAGACCTCCCAAATCCACACTAATGAACTGAACACTGGCACAAGACATGACTCAACTTTGCATAAAAGAGTCATGGACAAGTGAAATGAATCAAGTTGAATGAATTAAGTGCCCAATTACAAAATTAATTTGTCCTTCACAACAGGGTCTAAAAGGTGTGAAGAAAAGAAAACTCCCACTGACACTTTATGTACAACTTGGTCATTGGCAACGGTCCCCTAAACCACTTCTTTTTTTAACTGAACCCAGCAAAACTATACAGAATGTGAAAGAATATTTGCAACAGATCTCAAAAGGACAGTGTAGAGAAGTTCATCATGGTGTACCTGATGTTTAAATTAATTTAACAGATACAGCCTGTAAAACAAACACAGTATGAACCTGTGGATTTTTTTTTTTCTTTTTTCTTTTTAAAAAAAAGGACTTTTACAGAATTCAAGTAGTGTAGCAGGAAACCATAGATGCCTTTTTGATCACAGGTCAGGCGAAACAGAGCCCCTTGTTGAGTTTCCCCCTTGCTTCTGTGTGCTCAGGTGTGCCAGTGGATCTATAAGTCTGTGGATGTGAGCTTTTTCATGCTCCGTCGCTGAGCTAAACTGGAGGCTGCAACAGGCTCTAACACTGGCTGAAATGTCTTGTGGTTCAGTGCAGAATATGTAGCAGCCATGGCTCCCTGGGGAAAAAAAGAAATATAAAATAATAATATATATATATATATAAAAATATTTTTATCAGACAATAAAGCAAATTAAAATTAAGTTCTTGATTAGCTCGATGAAAACCAAATTACTTATGGCAGGTCATGGGCACCTCTAAAGTCTGCTTGGAAAAATACATTTATTGTTGAATCCTTCTGATTTCTAAGCACGGCTGACGTGTGACATTTCTTTTTCTTTCCTGTGTATTGTGTACATTATATATAGGAGTCACCTTTTAATGTAGGGTAGAATTAGCACCTTCCAAGCGAGATCAGCACCAATTTATCAAACACAGCAGGTTCAGTGGCTGTTCAGATCCTGACACTCGTGACACAACTCAGTATTAAATACCTTAATCTTTGTAAAGAAAGCATCCAGAAAAATCTCTTCCTTTGAACATAAGCTAAAAAAATGATTTATTAATAATTTAGAGATGGACTTTATACAAGAGTGTGTAGTGACAGAACAAGGGGGAATGGCTTCCCACTGCCAAAGGGCAGGTTTGGATGGGACACTGGGAAGGAATTCTTGGCTGTGAGGGTGGGCAGGCCCTGGCACAGGTTGCCCAGAGAAGCTGGGGCTGCCCCTGGATCCATGGAAGTGTCCAAGGCCAGGTTGGACAAGGCTTGGAGCAACCTGGGCTAGTGGAAGGTGTCCCTACCATGGCAGGGGGTGGGACTGGATGAACTTTAAAGTCCCTTCAACCCAAAGTATTCCATGAATTTCTCATGTAGTTACATATGCAGGTTCTAAGGGAAAGAAAAGGAAGTTAATTCCTCTTCTAAAGAACAAACAAAAAGAACTAACAAAAGTTGTGTCTGTAGCTGTGAACCAACCCAACCCACTGCACAGCCACCACCCTGAGCACAGTGCAGGCTGTTTTACCTTTACTAGATGTGGGGCATCTTGCCTGTTGAGCTGATAATGTGGCAGCTGGTCCCTGCAGGCAATCCAGGAATGCTTCAGCACCTGCTCTGCCGTGTACCTCTGGTGGGGATCCACGTGCAGCATGTGGGAGAGCAAGTCCTGCAGGGAAACCAAACACACTGTTCACCTGAAATCATCTTTAAAGCAGTCCTGATGGCAGCAGTGAGCAGAGTACCCACTGTGGCAGAGGGATCAACACAATGCACACACACACTGATCAGCAGACAGATTGGATCTTTCTGTGCCTTGACACTGCAGAAGGCTCAAAACAATGTGTTGTACTATTGCAGCAGTTCAACAGAGCAAGCCTTTATTGCAAAGAACTTGCTGTTGTGCCTTTCATGTCTGTTATTAATAGAATCTTTAAAAGACTAGAAATCCTATTAAAATTTAGCAGTCAGAATTTATGGAGGAAAGCTATTATTTGCAAACATCTCTCCATGTTCATTCTGCATGTTTGGGGTCTGACTACATCTTACAATTGAATTAATTGATAGTGACACACCAGCAGCGAACTTTTCTTTCAAGGAGTCACATAAAGAATTAATCCAACAGCAATGGCCACTTGATTTTGCCTGTTAGAAGCATCAGCAATAAGCTACTAATTACAGTGTTGGTCAAAAGCAGAGCTGGGTGGGAAGGGCACAGAACAGAGACAGGAATAGTTTGAATTAAAAACAAAATATGGACAAGCAGACAGAATGTTCCCTTTGTTTGAGGTACAAACTGTTAAGCATTCTTAAATACACAGAAGTGAGTTACTTGTGCTAAGACAGCAGCATTCTGAATCACTCCTACTGAACTGAACAAACAGTGCAGTTCCAAAGGATCAGGAAAAGATATTTTAATATTAGTAATTATTATTAATAGTTATTAAATATTAATAATATTAATGCCAATCTTTAGAAAAGGTAACACTGGTGATTAAGATACCAGGTCAACACCAACCCCAGGGAGCTCATGGAGCAATTGAGAAGAGATGGAGTGTTTTTAAATAAAAAGGGACAGCTGCATAATCAAGCTGATGATTTTTGGCAAGATACGCAGATCTAATTGGTTGTTAAAGCACTAACAAAGACAAGACATTTGATGACTTCAGCACTGAACAACAAAGAAATGGCACTATAAAAAATTCAACTTAATGGCAGACTGGGCAGCTACTACAACTGACAGATAACTGTAAAAAACATCCCTGCAGGGAAGGAACCCCACAAACACCTGATTTTGATTCTGTTATAGCAGCCAAGCACTGGAAGAGACTGCCCAGGCCAACTGTTCAGTGCCCAACCCTTGGAGGCTTCTAAAGCCCCCTGAATAAAGCCCCGAGCCTGGTGAGGTCTCACAGCTGGCCCTGCCTGGGGCAGGAGGCTGCACCACGTCCTTCCCTGCAATACAATTTACAGGTAATGATAACAACCTGCCCTGACAGATCAGTCCAGTTTATAAAGTTCAGCAACATTCCTTTGAATTCTACAAAAATATCAAAACAGAACACATTTCCACCTTTGCTGCATCTGAAACAGTGTCCCAGTTGCCTCCACTTAGGGAGAATTTTCCACTGCCTATCCGTACCAGGATCTCCTCAGGAGTATCATTGGGACCATTGGCAAAGGGAGTGTAGCTGTTGAGAGACAAAAAAACAAAGCACCTTGTTAGGGGTAAAAAACTGCAAGGAACTGGGAAAAATCTCGTTAATCAGTCAATATTCCACTGCCAACAGAAACATATCATAGAATACACAGATACTATTAAATACTATGAATACTTCTCACAGTACAACAGAAGCACCAATTTATGAAGAGAATAATTTCCAATTATTTAGCCCTTAGACAAAAAAGCCTGCTAGTCTTCTGTTAGAGCAAAATTCAGAAAACCTTTTCTCCTTTGGCCACTAGATGCTTCCTAGAGCTGCATCAGTCTGGCTGAGTTAGAGAACTCCAGAGATTATAAACCAGTGTGTTCTCCAACAGGGCCAGGAGATACCAGAAGGTGACTCCAAGAGTGCAGGGTGAGGAGGACAAGAGGCTGGAGGGTAAAAAGAAAACCCTCAGGTACCTCCAGAGGCTAAATTCTCTCCAGGGAACTGGGGAAAGTCCTTGGCATCCCCTAGTCATGTCCTATGGAAAAGAGAAGCCTTAAACCTCCTCGTAAGATAAGGCTGGTTATTGTGTTTACTTATTTACTTACTGTTCCACCTGAGTGTGTCATTCCATGAGGTAATCCCTTACCATTTAAAGGGAAGCAGGGATTCAGGCAGCATGCTGGAATTTTAGGTAAACAAAACAGCTCAGAAATCTTTCTCACCCTGCCAACATGGTGTAAAGAAGAACACCCAAGCTCCATATGTCACAAGCAGCATCATAGCCCTGTCTCATGAGCACCTGTGAAACAAAGAGTGTTAAAAGACTTTTCATGGGTCACAAACCACCCCAAACCAACACCACTACCCAGCCCAAAGAAAGGGTAAGGCAATCCCTGCATCATGTCACAGGTTTGACTACTGATTTTTCAATATACAGGTTGTAGTAAATACCAACAATATTTCCTGTTCCCAGAACATCATCCCTTAAGATTTTCAACAGGTTTACATTTAATTTTTGAGGGTGGACTCTGCTATTTTAAAGCAGTTTTAAAATAAACACATGCATCGGTATTTGTAAAGTATGTGTGATTATATTTAAGGAAAACTAGCAGAATTTTTCCTTTTTTTTTTTTTTTTTTCAAGCATTGCTAAAAAGTTTAAGTATCTGATGCATCAAAAACAGCATAAAGAAAACACAGAGCAGCTTAAAATACCTCTGGTGCCACAAAGTTTGCCGTGTAGCACGGGGTTAGAAGGAGTCCATTTTCTCCTCGGAGCTGTTTTGCAAATCCAAAATCACAAATCCTGATGGAATCAGCATTATTGGAGTCATCTGTATATAAAATATTACTGGGTTTGAGGTCTCGATGCACCACCTTTAAACCAAGAAATTTGAAAAGGCACCATTTAGAAAGAGCACCAAACAAAGTGGATTTGTTTGTACGTAATTTGCAATTTATAAAAAGTGTTCTCTAGATAAATATACTTATTAAGTAACAGAAAATTCTAGTTCAAGTAAGGTAATTAAAAGCCCACTGGCTCATAATGCAACTGGAACTGACATCACCATTTGCCAACAAGCACAAGAGAACAAACATCTGCTGCTTCACAAACTGCAGAGTCCAAAGGGTTTGCCAGAAGAACAGGACGAGTTGTTGATATGATTCACCTTTGGAATAAAATACAAAACCTCTCTCCCTTCTGCCATAAAAACAAGCCAGGCACGTAGCACAAGGGCTCTGTAAGTCAGAGAGATGGGGGAGAGGCTGTGCCTGGCAGGAACCCTCACCCCCTGGCAGTGCAGGTAGTCCACGGTCTTGGCGATGGTGAACAGCACAGCGCTGGCCTCGCGCTCCGAGAAGAACTTCTGCCTCAGGATCCGGTCCAGCAGCTCCCCCCCCTTCATCAGCTCAGTCACCAGGTAGATGAACCTGCCATCATCATACACCTGAGGAGAGGTTTAACAAGTGTAAGCATGTAACTGCATCTATTCCAAACCAGTGTCTCCCATTACACATCCCCATAACCGGAAGCTTCAGACTGGACTGTTCCCCTCCTCCCACAGGAACGTGGAGCACAAACAGCAGGCCCTGGCACAGCACGGAGCGTGAGGCAGCTCATGTGTCAATCAGCAGTTGATTCGTGACTCTGAATTACATTTTTCAGCCTCAGAACTTCTGCTCCAAGAGGAAAGCAGCCCCATCACTCCCTGTTGCTCGTCCCATCCACAGGTAACTTTTAGCCGCTGGCAGTTGGCATAGACAGGACAACATGAACAGCCTTCTCAGATTACCAACACATCAGTAATCATTTCAAATAAGAAAAATGGCATTTCTAACCTCTACATCATTTCTCACTTCCGCTTCATTAAACAGCCTTTAGAAAGAATTAGTATCAGGACAACACTATACTTTAAAATACTCCCTTTACTATTAGGTACTGCTCTCACAATGCATTTTACCATGTAAAAGACATTTAATGAGTCCTGATAAACTCCCTGCATCTCTACTTGTTTTTTGACTACTGTGCAGTGAGAGGTAGCAGGGAGAGAGGTACATACATCCTTCAGAGTGATAATATTTGGATGTTGTCCGTAACGCATGAGAATCTCGATTTCTTCTGAGGGATCCCTCTTGCTTTTATCAATTATCTGCAAAATATAACAGGAAAAACAACTTGGCTAAACAAAGCCTGCTTAATAAAGACATTTTTTTTCTATTTACATCTTTGCTTCAACAACAGAATAAAAAAATCCAGAGTTAATTACTTCTTATTCATCATGATTAATTCATGTTCCAGTTTCATGTCCCACAGTTTATTCATTTCTTGCTCTATCCTTGTTAAGATTCTATCATTAATGCAGCCTATCCTGCTCCAGTGGGCAAGGAAATGCAATGGACTGTCTGAAGCATCACTAATTCCCTCTGCAGCCCAGTTCCACCCTCGTGAACCTCACTTTATTTCTGCTGTTCTCATAATTGTACAGTATTTCCAGGCTTCTGACTTATAAAAACAGCTACACTAATTGGAAAATCCATAAATTTAAATTTACAAATCCGCTGCACAATAACTTCTGAACTGTAACAAGGAAATTTATTCCAATACCTTCACAGCAAACTCCATGTTTGTGGCTATGTGTATACACCTCTTGCAAACAGAGTAAGAACCAACACCAATATCTTCCTTCAGTTCATAGACATCAGTGAACTGGGCACTGTTCCCATGAAGCTGCTTCAAAAAAAAACAAAACAAAAAAAAAAAAAAAAAACGAATTCAAATTGTCATCTAAACCAACAAGATGCTCTTTGCCATGACAGTTTCCCAACAGAAAAAGTTTCTCCTGCCTGCCCATGATTTCTCTTTGGAATTCTGCCTCCAGAGAAACAGCAGCTGACTTTTTAAAATTCAAAAATATCCCAGGGAGGTATTTTAATAAGGCACATTTTATAATGGTTTCTGTCCCCTTCCCCCCCCCCCCAAAAAAAAAAAAAAAAAAAGAACAGGTTGTAAGTACTAAATATTGGTTAGTCTCTGACATGTCAAAAAAGTTTCCCAAAGCCCAAGAAGTGTTACCTGTACTATGGGCAGGATGTTGGTGAGAGGGGATATTTTATGGTCTTCTACAGTAGTAGTTGCAACAAAACTAAAGCCTTTGAAGAGCTGATGGGCATTTGCACTCGGTGGGACTCCTGGAGAATCTGGTGGCAGACACAGGTGATTAGTGTGGATAAATCCCAGCAAAACAAGGCCATTTGTCAACATTTAAGAGAGTTAACCCATAAGAAATGTTCTGAGGGAAGGAAGGGAAGTAACCAAGAATAACACCAGATGTTGAGAAAGACTTCTAGATTTTTATCTGTCTACTTTTATTTCTGTAGCAAACATAAAGCAAGTGTTCCTGGGTCTTATCTGAACTGGGAAACACTGCAGGAATTAGTGTATGAACATATGTTTTTAGGGAGAAATTAGTGAAACACAACTTCCCTTATGAAAAAGAAATAAAGATCGTGGTCTTGTGTTCAACAACTTCGTAACACAGAAGAGCAACCAGATTGTGCTGCTTCAGTGGTGCATGTGCTGCTGGTAAGGCACAAGTGAGGCAGGGCAAGAATATTTAATTAGTGGTATTACTGAATAATTAGAACTCAGTTTTCCCCAGATTATATTACATGCACCTCTAAATTCATTATGAAGTCTCACAGTAAGCACAGTTTGAAAATATTGTGCAGCCTGTTAAGACCACAGACCTCCAAACAAAAACAAGTGGGTTAAAAGTTGGATGCAGAAGGAAAGAAAAAAAAAATCACAAAAGAAAACTTGAAGTGAAACTTGAAGCAGACTAAGAAACACTAATTATAATCATTACTTAAAGCAAGTCCTTCTTAGTGAAATACTGACCCTAAATATAATCACTGCTGCTATCAAACTGAGTTTACTTTTAGTATTGATTCCCCCCAAACAGTGCGTGTCTGACTTTAAATCACAACTAGAAACCAAAAATTAAGATGTTAACATTCCATTTACTTAATTTTTTTTTCTGTATGAATCAAAGTTTAGCAGAATATTTCAAAGACCAGGAACCCTGTGAGAAGAACACACTCCTTCAAAGCACTGGAAACCCTGTTGCATCCTTTCCTTTTAACTCTGTCACTGGTTTTTTTTGCTTGTTGTTTTAACAGGAACTTGACCCTCTTGTCCCACAAACCTCACCAATTTACAGCCACGCACAATTAATTACCTTTTGGTGTTTTTGCTGTGAATTCTGGATCAAAACAAAAGGTGTCTTCTGGCTTTCCAGAAGCAGGTTTAAATGGAGGCTGGATTTCTCTTCTGAACAGTTTCTGAGTAGAAGGGAAAAAAAAAAAATCAGTTAATCAAGAGTCACTGAGCCTTGCACGGGGGCTGTGATTTTGCCCAGGTAAAGGCACAACCTCCTGGGCTGGCACAGCTCCAGTCCAAATTCAAATTGTCCTAATCCCCCAAACTAAAGCAGGGAAAGCAGAACAAGGGCTCTGCTTTTTTTTTTTCCCCTCCTTTATTCAACATGCTTTAGAGAAATGCAGTGCCCGAGTGATCTCAAAGCTGCAATAAGTCCCATTTACAGCTCAGGAAGAGAAAATTTCATGTTAAATGATGTCAAAGCCCCATGCAAAGGTCAGGAAGTTCTGAGAGCATTTTCTTGCTACTTCTCTTCTCCTTTCAGATCTAGTTTTTGAAGGTTGGGGGTTTTTTTCATTTATCTTCTTGCACATGAATATAGAATATATTTCAATTAAAAAAAAAAAGGCAAACCAAACATCAAAAAAATCACCATGGAAGAGGGACCTAAATTCATCCCAAAGAGATAATGAGATAAATAAAATGAAAAACAGAAGTGGTCATCAACACCACCAGAATGAAATAAATACAAATTATTGTCAACTTTTAAAAAAAAATTATGAAGAAAAAAGAGCTAGAACTGCAGATCTTCCAAACTTCATTGCTGGTGTTTATTTCAGTATCAATCCCTTAAGATAAAAATAAGTAGATGATCAAGCCAAAACAAGACAACAACTTATCAAGTGTATTCACATAAAACAGTGAAGTTTTGCTGTTACTGAGAATTCTTGTTGATGGATTCTGCAAAAACACAGCTAGAAAACCACCTTTTCAGAAATAAATCCAAGAGAAAAAGAAAAGGAGAAGAAAAAGAAAATAGGTGAGCACAGCATTGGCCTGGTAGTCCTGTCAGCAGAGCAACGTCTTGTTTATTCCATCTACCCCTCTGCAGGAATTACAGCAAAGGGGGGTTTTCAGAGGGGATTTATTCGATATGGAGCATCCTGCTTTTGAGAGTTTCTGGGAAACACATCTCAAAAGATGGGAGAACCACAGAGAAAAATCATAAGGTGCTTGTTAAAAATGTGAGCAACAGTTGTGATCTCGTACAGACTTGGGATCATCTCAGAGCACCTGAGTCAATATTCCAACTGGGAATGGGATCTGAGTGATAAATCAGGGACGTGCTGTGGCAACTGGAGAGAAATCCAAGGGAATTACACTCACAGGGAGTTGTGCCCTGCATGGAAGCAGCAGACAGACACTGGAGAGGAAGATTCCTGCACAGAGGGAACATCAGCATCCTCTCCCAGCTACAAATGCTCTAACAGACAACTCCAGCTTTAGAAAACTGCAACTCTTCATTATTTAAAAATTAAATGCCCAATTCATAATTAATACTCTCTGTACCGTAAATACAGCAGCTCCAGATGCCAGGGAAGATGAGAGCAGCAGCCAGGATGTGACAGTCAGCACTGCTGCACTTTGTTGGGCCCTATTCACATGCAAATACTTACAATGCTACAACACACAGAAAAATTAACAACAGCTTTAGCATTCAGATCACTTTGTACTTACATTCCAGTCAACAGTAGAAAAAAAAGGATGTCTCTTGATTTCTTCAACTCCATCTGAACCAGCTCCTGAACAGAGAAAATACTGTATTTAACACACTTTAGGGTAAATCTTGGAAGACTGCATTAAAAATTAGTTCACTTGTAAAAAATCCACACAGACACAGGGGTTATCTGAATGAACTGTAAATACACAAATATTCCAAGGATGTGATCAAGTAGTGGACACCTCATCAGGGAGGCAAAACACAAGAACCCCACGAATACAGAGCAAATATTGTTTGCTCTGACACTGTCAAAGCTCATGAAGAGTCACCAATTCAAGCTCTGATCACTCTTTACCAAACCCAGAGGTCACGATCCAAGCTAAGAAATGGGATCTAAACCCAAATATTCCTGATCACCCAGAGCCTGGGAGTCTCTGGCAACTGCTTCCTTTGAAATTACAGTAGTTGGGTTGAGTTATTTAAAGATCCAAATAAATGAACCAACCTAATCTATTTGACGGGTTCCTTTTAAACAACATCCTCAGAAGACTCTGTGCTTCAGGGCTGAGGAACTGAGGCATCCCCAGTTTTGCTCTGAAAACAACCAGAGAACAAGTAAGAGAAAGAAATATATTTTACTAAAACCTGTCAACACAGACTTTTACTGAACAGTTTGATCTATTTTTAAGTCTTGGAGAGTGCATGTATTTAACTCACCAACTTTTAAGTTTCACATTACATGGGTGGTTTAAGAGAAACAATAAAGAAAGAACACACCAGACCCAAACCATGAAGCCCCCACAAGTTTTATGCTAAAACAGAGTAAAACAAGTATATTTTCAAAGATACCTTCATATCACCAGGATCAACACCAGAACAGTCACCAAATCCCAATTGCTTGCCCTGAAGTGATTGCTGCTCTTCCTCTTGAAGCAAGGGCCTCAAGTAGCTCGTTGAGCCATCACATGAAAGCTCCCTGACTTTAGCACTTATTTTATTTCATGCAAACTATTATGCTGAGGCAAGAGATTCCTCTGCAGAACTGCAGCACCACTTGGGAGCTGCAAGTGGGGCAGCTCATGCTCTAATCCATCCCTTCATGGGCAACCTGTAAACCCACACTCAGGGCAAGCTCCGACTGAGGGAATGAAGCTTCTCCCTCCTGCCCATCCCCATCCCCCCCTCAAGGGCCCAGGGCTCTCATGTGCTCTGGAGGAAACTCTTTGTGAGTTGAGCACAAACACAGACAAGAACATATTTGCCCAACAGCTTCACTCACTGAGCACCAGTTCACCCAGTCTGTCTGGCTCAACAGCCTCTGTGGTAACTGAGGCAATTTGAGATGAGAACTGAGAGCCTGTAAGTGCCTCCCATCCATCCACACACAAAGCAACACCTCAGCACCTGCTGCTTACAAAACAAGGTGTGCTGTAACAGTGGCAAGGGAGTACAACAACACAGGTGCAAACAATGCTGCTCTAATTCCCTCTACCCTTCTTATCTTTATTACACACCTACAATGGAAACAAATTCATCCCTAAGATTTTAATTCCTGTAGATACTTAATGATATTTATGATCTGGGATCTAAACCTTATCAGGGGGCTTTGATTTTTTTTGTTCCTGTTTTTAACTGAATGCTCTCAGAATCATAAAATGGCTTGGGCTGGGAGAGACTTTAAAGAGCATCTTGTGCCAACCCTGCCATAGGCAGGGACACCTTCCACTGGACCAAGTTGCACAGTGAGTTCTAACAAGCTGTTAAAACATGTCCAAAATTACATTTTCTGACTTCCCCAAGGAGTAAGAACAGGTACTTACTTCAGTATCATATTCATGGTTTCGTTTCGATCTTTACCTTGGAACGGCAGGGTGCCCGTGAGCATCTCAAACTGGAAAGAACAAATGTTCACCTCAATCAACACTTCTTCCCCCCAGCTGCTGAAACAAAGTGTTAAGCACTCTACTCTTCCCTACATCATCTCTAAACATTATCAAAATGCCACAAATCTGCAGTCTTCACTGGCAGTTACAGGATGGTAACAGTGGCAAGGTGACAAAGTGACGATGGAGGAATATTTTACACCCGTAAAGCCACTCGAAGGCAATAAAATCTCCTCCATAACCAAGTTTCAGATGTTGCCATGTTTTAAAAACTGCAAGAACAATAAATACTGGAACAGTACTTTACTTTTAATGCCAATCTACACGTGTCAGCCTGATGCTCTGAGGCATCCCAGCAAGGGCAGAAGTGGGAGCAGTTCCTTATCCCACAGCTCCACTCCAGCATTCCTTCCACAGGCTCACTCTTCAAAATGGCATTATACTCCTTCAAACCAAGCTTTCAAGTATGTGTTTTTTTTTTTTCTCCGTAACTATCAAGTAACATGCAAAATAAATACACAAACTGGCTCATTTCACACCCATACAACCATATGGAAGGCACATATATGAGCTTTATGGTGCCTTGTAAGGATTCCATACAGGGAAAGTCAATTTTATTCGACTGAGTTGCCATTGCAGTGGCACTTCAATTATTGAATTCACCCCCTTACCCCAAGCATTGATAATTAAAACTGGACAAGCTTAATTTAAGTGCATTAAGCCACATTCTCTTAGAGCAATGCAGTGTTTGTGACCTTAGGAAGGGAAGCAAAAGCACAGTACCATGAGGACCCCAAAGGACCACCAGTCAGCACTCTGGTTGTGCCCTCTCCTGTTTACCACTTCAGGTGCCATGTACTCTACAGTACCACAGAAAGAATAGGCCTTCTTCTCTTGATCTACTGATTCTTTGCTGAGTCCAAAGTCTACAACAACAGCATCACAAGAACACAGCCAGTAAAGAATTTCAGGGAAAAAAACAATATATATCTAGAGATACCACAGACATTGGTTCACTGCATACACCAAAACTGTTCTCTAAGTCATTAAATGGACAAGCAGACATCGATATTATTACTGAAATAACTTCATATTTGAAATATTACACATTTAGAGCCTTAAGATAACCAAAAGTTCCCTTTTTCTGTGTCTACTGCCTCCTTTATTCACACAACAAAACTGGACAGAAATAAAAAAGGAGTTTCAGAGGGAACACAGCCTGCATGGTCTGGTATTACTGAATGATGAATAAGTAAAATCTGACTAAAAATATTGTTGTTACATAAGCCACCATGGTTCTGCAACCTGACTCGAGTTCAGCAAAGAACAGTGTTGCATCTCTGCTCCTCAATTCCCAGAATCCTTTTTTTCCTGCCAGTGAATACACAAGCCCTTGATACTGGCTCAGCTCTCAGATTGCGACTTTTAAATATCCCTTTTTTCACAGGGGAAATATTGCCAATCGATAATCCATCATCATTCCCAGTTGCAGAAGGAAGAGAGAACTTTAAGACTGAATTAAATTTAAACAGACCCGTGCAGAATTTCATAAACATCACCATTATTCCATCAAATCTGGGAGAGTTTAAAACACTTCCTCTTCCCTTGCAATCTAACAGCAATATTTATAGACCCAAATATTCGATGAAATCTGCAGTACAAAAGCATCACCTTAAAAGTAATTTAAAGCTTTCAGAAATTCACAGCAATTTGGTTTCCAAATGGTCTTTTGTAGACATCACTTCCTAGAAAAGATCTATTTTAATTTTCCTCACAGAACTCTTTTCCTGCATTTTTTAAATATTTGAAAGTGATAATCCAAAAACACACACAAAAAGCTTATGCAGAAAGATATTCAGAAAGTTCTAATGAGTGTTGCCTACCTGTTAACTTGATATGTCCTGCTTCATCAAGCAAAATGCTGAAAATTAAAATTCACATTCACCAAAACACATAAAGGGCAATGTGTACACATAATATTTTAAATACAAGTTAAAAAGAATTATATCCAACCACTGTTATTACTTTAATAAGTGAACATTATTCAATTTAAATCATATCTATATATTTTATGGTTTATATTTGTTTACATAGTCTAACAAAAACGTATTTAATTTTTTTTTTTTTACATCACTACAGTGGAAAATTTAAAGCAACAAGCAAAGTACACATAATAGTGGTAAAATACATTTTACTTTACTTTTCTGGCTTCAGGTCCCTGTACACAATTCCCAAGCTGTGAAGGTGATCCAAAGCAAGGGCCAGTTCTGCGAGGTAGAATTTCACATCTTCCTCTGTAAACATAACCTAATAAGAACTGTATAGATTTACCTTCTGATCTTGTCTTCAGTTTTTAAAACTGCAATCTAAAAAAATATAGTCCTGTCTGCCTAAATTTCAAAATCAGTCTCCCAATTCGTGAATTCACCCAAGAGAAATTATTTACTAACACAGGTTAATTATAAAGTACACAAAAGAACTACCTGTGATATTTAAATAATAACATCAGCAGTTACTGCAGAGCTTTAGTTAACTTTTAGGTAATAAATTTAATTGTTGTATTTGGTGTAATTAACCACCAGCACTCCTTCTGGCACAATCCTAAAAAGAGTTTTCCACTGCATCATAAAATTTAATATACAGCTGCTGTATTGGGTGACTGTGAATTCACATTAACAATGTTTAGGAAATATTTAGGAAAGGAAAAGTAGAAATAATTGAGAAAAAAGCACGCAAAGCACAACACTGGTAAAAATAACAAGGACAATCCGCAGTGGGAGTTGAAGAACATGCTCTGTTCTTAGGGAAAAAAAAAAAAAACACCAAAATTTAAGAACCCTGGTGAGCCACTGAAAAACTGACGTTGCTTCTAGAGCACGAGAGAGATGCCCTTCATAACACTCCACAGGTTGCTTCTAATTTAATACACAGAAATTGCAGCTGCTTTGGCTCTTGTCATGTACTACAAATTACTGGAGAACCTTGAAATCTTTAAATTACTGGATTGAATGCGAGGTTTAAGTGAAATATTCCCTTATTTGTTGAAAGCAGCAGGAGTAACAAGTGCAGCCACTCTGCTGCACAGGAGCTGCCTAACAAGGCTTAAATTAAAGTCCCTGGGCTCCCTGATTTAGAGCTGCCCTGATCTGTACTTTAAATTTTACATATGTAATCTGGTCCAGGGGCACGGAAATATTCCCTCATTTCCATAATGACAGGGGTTAACCTGGCAGGAACAATACAGCTGTCACACCACACAGTGGCACCTGATTTCTTTGAAGAGCACTGTGGATGCTGGTTCTCATCTGCATCAAAAAAGCAAGAGTCATGTCCTCACTCCCTGGATGGCATTGCTCCTTGGAGCAGCCAAAATGCAAATCTCAGAATACACAATGATGCTAAATGGCAATCTCCAATCTCCCCATAATAATGACATTTAAAGCTGTTCTCTGTGTCAAACATGACGCAAGTTAACTTCATTAAATGTTACCAATAAAAACTTCATTACATACTCATCCACAGGTGAAACTCTTGTATCCACATTGGAATTTAAAGAGCAAAAAAAGTCTTTTAATGACTTCACAGTAAAGCAGACTAATTTAAAATAATCCTTGTGAAATGCCCTGGGCAATTTCCCCTCATGTGCACTGCCCACTGGCTTTTCCATGGACTTTGGAAGTCACCTTTTCTTGCCACCAGAACATAAAAACCTGACTTTTTGTGTATCTAGACACACAGTAAACACGTCAAAGTCCTCACAGAAGGTAACTGAAGTCTTCCAAAAAACACCAAGAGCCTCAGCAGTGAGAACAGTTGACAACCAGGCAAAGGGAACCTCTTTCAACCCTCAACACGTGTTATGATGAACAGGTTTGCATCCCTCAGTTAACTCCTAATCTCAGTTGCATTCTGGATAATCCCAGCTGTGTTGGTGCAAGAGAATTCTGCTCTCTGCTGTACTAGAATTTCCTCTATAATTAGTTATTAGAGCTTGACCTCCTTCCTACCTACTGCTCCAATAACCTTTGACAGGTTGGTCACTTGAAGCTTTTAACAGTCATTTTAGCCTCGGGATGAATTAATTTTGAGCTCAACTCTTAAACATTATCACTGTTTACCAAGCTCAGCTTTTCATAAAAATTAAAAGCAAAAATCCCTTTAAATTCTTCCTTCTCTTTTGCCTGTTCCTAAACTAAAATCTTTATTTTTATAGAAAGTATATAGGGAAAAAACCCACAACTATCTGATGGCCTCACATTCTGGGGATAAACAACCTCTTCTACGCCACGAAAAAAAATCAGTCAGATAACATTGTTTTCTCATCTAAGAAAGTGGCTTTTCCTGTGCTTTAGCAATGTAAGTGGATTTACACTGAAAAGCTCAGTGGAAACACTGAAAAGCTCTCTTACTGGGAAGCTGTTGAGCCATTAAAAATTTAGATCTCCATAAAAGGTTTGCAAAAAGAAAATAAAAGTCCTCTAAACATGTTCATAACACTCAAGGTAACATGTGATAAATATTTGATGGCAAATGTTTAAAAAAAATAACAACGGGCTGCATCCTATTCCCTCCTCTGAGGATTCTCTGCAGAAAACAGAAAGAGAAATGAAGAATTCAAGGTCCGGTTGTGTGTGAGGGTTTGGGGGTTCAACCCCACTCCACGTTCCCATTTGGTGGGATTAAGGATTAGGATTTGTATTCCAGCCCCCTGAAATTTTACAATGCAGCAGAAATCTCCCAGGGCTGTAGGATTCCAGGAGCACCTCAGCTGACTAAGAGCAGGAGAACTATAATATCCCCTTTCTTCAGTGCTAAATATTCATTTACTTCAGTTACGTTTCCAAGCAACAAAACATTTTTAGACAAAAGAACTGTACTTTGCAGATACCAAATTAAAACTTAGGCTACTAATCAATACACACTCAGGTTTCTTAAGGACAGAATATATTCTAGAACATGTAAGGAAAGCCCAAGTAAGTTATAAAAACTTGAGCATGACAAGAAATATGGGGGGGAATCAGCTTTAAAAGGCAATCCCATACAGAGAAAAAACAACCTCTGTCTAAGAGTGAGCGGAGATAAAATTTTAGGTACTTACCTCTTTGGATAATCGTGTGAATACATCTCCTCCCCTGAGAAAATCCAATATTAAATAGAGCTTCCCTTCAGTCTGAAAGGCTTAAGAAAAAAAAAAAAAAAAAAGGAGAATAAAAAAATCAACAGTTGTGTGACAAAGCTGATCCACAAAATAGATCTGAATGATTTACAACCAGGAAATTTCAGTCAAAGGCAATACTTTTGTTATGGAACTGAAATAATTCAGCAGCACATGAGGTAATTTATTGAATGATTCCTCACTTCTTCACAGCAGAAAATCTTAGTCATGAGAGATGATTAAAATACTGTTCCTTCACTTCTCCTGTGTCAAACAGGGAAACAGCAAAGATGTTCATTACTCTGGTTTGATTTTACTCAATGAAAAGCCAAAAAAAAAAAAAAAATCTCTGCTGAACTTGAAAGAATTTTCCAAATCTTTAATTTCAGGAGAACTTCAGCTAAAACTTTTATACAGGTGTGTATTTCCATGCCTTTTCTTTTAAGTCCTGTGATTTAAAGTTACTGGAACCTAACTTGGACCTTACAAACATGACAAAGAACAAGAGCAGCCCTGCCTTCAAGTAATGAAAGGAAGTGCAGCAAAAGGAAAATAAATAAATAAATATACCCACCATAGTGCAGTTTGACGATAAAGGGGTGATTTACTTCTACTAAAATATCCCTCTCCATTTTTGTACGAACTCGATCCCGAACTGGGGGCAAGAAGAAAAGAAGAGACCAGAATGAAACAAATGGGTTGGGTACAGGACAGACAGAGCAGAAATGGCCACGTGGAAAGGCTCCAAAGGAAGATCTTTCCTTGTACTTTATTTCTTTTTCATGTTTAAGGTTCCCTCAAAACACTCACAACTCAATTTTGTTCCTTCCTTATTGCCATCATTTTCCCAGTGTTTGGTGATAATCCACATTACTTCCAGGAAAAAAAGCTCCCATCTAGATTTCAACATCAACTTCTGAATTAACTATCTGTACTGAATATATATTTTCTTACTTTTCTTACAGTTTTTCCTCTTCAACTCTAACAGTCCCTATTTACATGCAGTGGACCTGCACCCCTTAAAGTGTCTCCTGAAAGCCAAAACACTCCTGGCTCTGGCTCCCAGAACAAGAGGGAATGACTTAATTTTAACCACAGCAAAGTTTTAACATAACAATAGACAAAAGGAAAATTGTTTATGAAATTAATTTGTTTTCATATAATGAAAAAAAAAAAAAAAACCAAACCCAAACCTAACCAGAATTAAATAATGCAATTTAATACTTTGAAAGAGTATTTTTGACCACATAATTAAAGCTACCTGGCCAGGTTTAAAATAATTCTCAAACATGAACTCACAAGTCAGCCTGGAAAAAAAGCTGCTGTTATGAACTCACTGACAAACATTTCAGATTAAAAAAACCTTTTAAAATGCAGGTGCACCACGTTTTCAAGTTTCACTTCAGACACACACATACCTTTTAAAGAAGCTTTTTTCAATACTTTCATTGCATAAAGCTGCCCAGCATCTGGACCAATTATCTTCCTCACAAGGAAGACCTGGCAAGATAAAGCCCATTTTTTACAATTACTGCAAGCTGAGTAATCAAATATCAACTCTCACAAAGCATTTTCAAAGCCCCTATTAATTTCAGGCAGTTTTCAGTGTTCTTTCCTGAGCACACACCTTCAAGGAAGAGCAGAACTGCATTTCCTTGATCAGATTAGAGCTGCAGCAGCACCAAGCTCTCTGAATTACCACAGGGGTCAGAAACTACGGATTCTTTCCTTATTTATCAAATAATTATTTACAGAAATTTGTTTCTTTCTGTCACTTTCCTGGACAAGGACAATTCTGGCTCCTCTGCCACGTCCCAAGAGATTTTTCTGTGGTTTAAGACCCGAAGTCTCCAACATGGAACGGGTTTTATTAATGAATTCTGTACAAGTGGTGAGATGAAAGCAAGGAAACCTCACCATTTAAGATCAAAGCACCCTTTCCCTCTAGAATAGCAACTCCAACAGGTTTTTCCACTCTTTTCTTTCCAGGAGAGTTTTAAAGATAGATGGAACACAACTTGACACTAAGAAAAGCCTAATATGAGATAAAATAACACATTCCAAAGACAGGAATCTTTACTAATATTTAAACTCCTGGGTTTTTCAATTTACAAAATGGCTTGGTGGGTGCTTCTGTTCCTAAACTGCTGTTCTTATAAGAGCAATTACTAGTTATAAGGAATGTTTCTGCTGTAAAAAAACAATGTACAAGTCACAAGAGAGAGCCAAGAGCTCCCCAAACTGCCTCTCTGATCTCACCTTATTCAGACTTGCATTAACATTGGATTTATTTACGCATATCCTTTGTTAGAAATTATTAACTATCTAGAAATTGTATGTATTTTTCACATAATCTTGTCAAATTTTCCATTCAAGAATCAGAAAATCAAACACTGTCACTGACTAAACTGGACAAGGTTGGGAGATGGTTGTTTTTATTTTAAGCTCTAGTTAGAAAAAAAAAAAATCACCATATTTCAAGGTTATCAGGCCTTTTGTTTTATGTTTTGCCCAGTGACTGACCTACAGCACCGCTCTCCTCTGAGCTCATGGTGATGCTCAAATAGAGGGAATAATTTGAACACCAGAAACTAAGGAAACATCTGTAGATGAACACAATCACGATTATAAAAATAAATATTAATAATAAGCACATACAAATATTTTAGTGCTTAATAACTAGCAGCTTGTGAGGATGTAAGGACTTCATGTACAGGTTCCAGATTTTAGCTGATAAGGCCCAAAACAGCTGAAGCACCACCTCTTTATTTAATCTGCAGTCTCCACAACCCCACAATTGCCTTGGAAAGTTACCAAAGATAGAAACTTAGTGATGGATAAATTTAACCCTTTGTTTCTGTGGAAGTGTTAAATCCTGCCCTGATGTCAAAAACAGGCTCCAGCAAACCAGCTTTGTGTTTGCCAGCCCCAAAGGAAGGTCCCTGGGAAGTAGAAAGTGGAAAGAGAAAACAAAACACGGTGAAGGCAACAGCCATTGATCTTCCCTGTTTGTTTTCTCTTTCCAGCAGAAAGCAACAGAGATAAAAAAGATCTCTGTTCAGTCACCACCCAGCTCCTAAAGCTGGTTCCTGAACCTGCCAGGTTTCAAAAGCCTGAACTCTGGGAAGGAAAATCTGG
Organism: Empidonax traillii; assembly: GCF_003031625.1. Lineage (NCBI taxonomy): Eukaryota > Metazoa > Chordata > Aves > Passeriformes > Tyrannidae > Empidonax > Empidonax traillii. Next base: position 601,724 of record NW_020955573.1, read on the forward strand.
CTGAGTCTGAGCTCAGATGGGCTAAACCCTAAGACAGCTCAGGACACCTCAGCTCAGGAGTCATAAAGATCTGGGGCCCTTCAGGCTCTGACAGTGAGAGGTGTAGGAGGGAACTGGCAACCAACATTACCAGACAAAGAAATGTTTCTGGAGCTGTAAAACATTAAGAAATATTTAGAAGTCTTTTCTCTACACTATCACTTATTCACAGAATGCCTTCCTAATGTCTGGTTTTTTCCTCTCTCATTCAATCCTATGCAAAGGTTTGTTCCTGCTTAAACACACAGAACCAGGAGAAGAAGAGGAAAATGGAAACATGTGTAAAGCTGACTGACTACTCTGTATGTGCTGCAAAAGATCTAGTTTGAGTCAGGTTTTAAAAAATAAATTACCTTTTTATAGACTTGGATTACTATTTCAACTCCTATTGTTTCAGTAGTTGACTGAGATATCAGATTTCATTTCTGCACATCACAAAAAGAAATTGTTGTAACAAAGCTGCCATATTTCCTCTCCATGCTATTTCAATAATTGTTCACTCAGTGTCTTTGAGCTGCAGGTCACTTGACAGACAGCAAAATGAAAAACCTAAAATATGTTTCCCAGGTTATTTTATCATCTTACCTTTCCAAATGATCCCTGCCCAAGAACTTTAAGGAGTTCAAACTGTGCTGGGTCTGCTTTCTCACATCCTTCTTTCACGTGGTGTGTGATAGGAATTTCTTTCACGCTTCCTTCATCCTGTTGTTTCAAAGCAAACAAAATACAACAGTGAACAGGCCCGAATTAACCAACTCTTGCTAGAACAACATGTAAATACTCGGGGTTTTTTTCTTGGTTTGGTTTTACCCTAATAAAAAGATTTGAAATTCTAACAAGGCATAAAAGAAAACTGTTCAAGTGAAGAGTTTTCCCATCCATCCTTTCTTAAATAGATGCATCTAAAATTTCTAAACTGAATTTCCTTTTGCCAGAAATATTTTGGCTACAGCAAAAATGCCTTTTTTTTTTTTTTTTAACATGAAAGGGATAAGTGTACAGATTTTTCAACCAAGACTTCTGTGCTTCACTTCTCTTTAGCAGCCCTTACTTTTCCCAGTGATTGCTCTTCTCATCTTTCCCTTTCCTGAAATAAGTCTTAATGAAAGCCAAATTGAATTTCATCATTTAGGGTAATTATTGCTTTTCACAGCAGCAAATAATAACTCTGGCCATCCATTTGGAGCTTGAGGAACACACGTCGTTTGAAGACCAGAAATAAGATGTGAGTCATCTTCAGGACTCTGAGAATTCTTGTACCCAAGAGGAGAAACAGCTCTGGGTGCAGAGCTCCTGGGAAGATTATCCTGTGTGGAGACCTTCTTCAGGAGGGTAATTCTGAGGTAGTTGAGTGATTTAATGGTCTGTTGACTTTTCCATGTCCCTCTCATCTTGAGCAAACCAGCTCCAGTTGTGAAAAGACAAACATTCCTGATGAAAACAAATCTGATGATGTATTGCAGCTTTTATGGTGTAAGAGAAGCTGCTGGGAGCCAAAACCAGTGAGATGGCGAAATAAACACCCTTGGAATTAAAAAGTTACGTGCTAAGACCTCCAACAGCCACCCCAGCTTGCACAGAGAAGGGACAGCACCTCTCAGCCCTGTATAGAATATCAACAAATTTCTTGTAGACAACCCAATCACAAGAAAACTCTCATCTGATTTGCAGTACTTCACCTCTGGGGCATCCAAATTATTATTAGCTGCCTCCTAACCTCTCTTTAAGGTCTTCATCTTGACAGCTTTTCTTAGCAGAGACCAGAGAAACACCCAACCAACCTCCTGGGTGTTACTGCCCCTGGATGAGCAAACAGCACGAGAGACCACTTGATGAAACACTTGCCTTTCAGAAAGAACATCATTCTGTATTCATTCTATGTAACATTTCTATACTCAGGTTGACTACAGAAAGTCTTGCTTGTCCAAGACTGTGCATTAAAACTTATAATCAACTTTATCAGGCTTGAGACAGAAGCATCTTGGATGAAATTCTCTAAGTGGGTTTAGACAGAAATTCAGTCTAGAAATCAGATCATCTACATTCATACATCCATACTACAATAATTAAAGGGAAAAAAAGAGGCAATCATCACACTGCATTAACTGCCTCTGCCTTAACTGCTTTGTTTGTCCAGAGGGGGAAAGAAAGAGTTCAAGCACACATCTCAGTGTATTCACAGAGTGTAGTCCAGCTGTTACTGCACAGAGTCCTTCCCCTCCCCTCTATCTCTTATTTCACCCTCTGTCTGGGAAAGGCCTGTTTGTTCCACCTGCTTCCCACACAAAGGTAGGTTTGAACACAAGGCACTGCTGGAAACAACGTTCATTCTGTAAGTCACACTCCAAACTACTTTATTTCCCTCTCAGGTCACAAAACCCAGCTGAAGATCCAGGGCAAACGTCCCACCTTCATCTCCTCCATCCATCTTGGTGACTATGCAAATATGTACTCAGAGCAAAGATGCACCTATCTTTTCATTTTCATCTATTTCTTTTAGACACTGTCTAATTTAAGGCAGGTAAGAAGGGCAGCAATTCAAGTCATCTGATGAAAGCAGCAAGTTGTCTAATTATACACCAAGTTGTACAACAGACTTAATGGCTGGTTCTTCCTAAGAACTATGTAAATACTCTATTTAGAAGCCTTTTTTCTTCACCATCCTAATTTGTATTCCTAAACACTGGGAACCTTTGCATGAGAAAAGATCTTTAAGAGTTCACCCTCTCCCGTGTTTATCACCCACCTCGAGTCATTAGCCTGTGACATCACACGTGGTTGCTGCGGAGACTGAGAGTATTTCTGAATGTGAACTCAGGAGGAAAATGTTTTCCATGCAAATAAAGACTAACTTGAGATGGATGAAATGAGTTATTTTCTTATAAAAAGTGTTTTACCTTCACAAAAGATGTCTGTGTAATTTCACCTACTTAACTACCATTAAGGAACTAAAAACTGGCATGATTGAAGTGTAAAGACACCTCGACAAGAGCCAAGCAGATAAAGAGCTGAACAGCCACCAGCCAGTTTCATTTTCATTTCTAGTCTGGCCTCCACAAATTGCAGATTTGGTTATCTGATTCCACGCTCTGCTGCTCGAGCAGCAGATTATTTCTGAGCTGAGGTAGCAGCTCCCACCGAGCCCTGCACCAGAGGGAACTCTCCCCAGCAGGTTCCCCGGGAGCCAAAGTGCTCAAAGGAACGCTGGGTGGCTTCGTGCCACCTGACTCGTTACAGCCTCTCTGGGAGGTGGCTCCAGCACCCGACAAACAAGCTCAGCAACATCCTCCTCCTGCTTCAAGAACAGTGAAAGACAGAAAAGAAAGACAACCACTGCTCAGCTCACCCTGCTCCATGTGAGGCAGCTCTGACGCCGTTTATTTACTGCTCCACACCAGGAAATGTCCAGGCCCCACGTGGTTCAATCCCCAAGAGTTTATTCTCCAAATCCCTTACTTACAAAAGGTGTTGCAACACAAGGCAGTGGTTACAGCTGGCAATAAGATTTACTTACAGAATCCCAGACTGGTTTGGGTGGGAAGGGACCTTAAAGCCCATCCAGTCCCACCCCCTGCCATGGGCAGGGACACCTTCCACTATTCCAGGTGGAAGCTCCAAGTCCTGTCCAACCTGGCCTTGGACACTTCCAGGGATGGGGAGTCCATCACCTCTCTGGGCAAGAGATCCCTGACACCCTCTTTATGATCTTGATCCAAAATACAAGGCTGGCTGTGCTGACAAACAATGTCCAGTTTTTCCATGCAAAGTCGGCTGTTTCACCACACACAGGATTAGCCTAAAGTTCAGCACACACGACACTCACCTTCTCCATCTCCCAAATACACACATCACCAAGGCACTGCACAAAAACCATGCTCAGTAGGGTTTATCTGGGATATTTCTACATAAAAGCAAAATTAACATAGTGGTGTAAAAATCAATTCTGTTCTAAACCAGCAGGAATTAAGTACCTTGGAGTTCTGAATGTATTAAAAACACAAAAGAAGAGCAGATGACGGTGTAGTAAGAGCAACATTAAGCATCTGTATAAAAGGTTCAAGGGTGGCCTGAGCATTTTCCGAGGTTGAGGATCAGCAAATGCTCTCTCCAGCTCACAGAACATTTCCATAAAGCTCTGCCTCATGCAGCAGATGCTCCCAAACAAGTCACTTACAGCCTCTACCCGGGTACTAATTTCCAAATTCATCTTTGAGACTGAAGAGTCTCTTCAGATCTTGGTCAAATAAAATGATGGGTTCAAAAGTTATTAGAGAGCAGGGAATGCATAAATTTTACTTCCAAAGCAAGTCACGCTACTGAGTACCTGCAGTGAGCAGATACCAAGCACACTTACGTGGTAAGAATATGGTTCACCTTCCTCCATGGGCTCATCTGCCATTTTAAGGCCATTTAGCTGGAGAGGGGAAGGGGGGGGGGGAAAGAAAGAAAAAACCAACATTAAAACACAACAATTTCAAATTAACAGAGTTCCTCATTTGACCAATTTACATTTCAGAGCACACAAGTGAAAACTCGTGTTCTTGTTGCTCTAATTTAAAATTGTAGTTTCAAACACTACTACTCAGTAGTTATATTTAGCATCTCCCTTATGTATCATTTAGCAGATCCCTTTGTGAATGCCATCATTATTATTATGCCAGTGTTATTTAATTGGAATTAGTTTAAAATTCCTTCTTTAAAAGCTATGGTCACCATCCATACAAGAGGACATTCATATAAAATCCCCCTGCTATGCCAAAAAACTGTGTACAGGTGCTTTTCAGAGACCTAAAATCCTAAAATCTGATGATGAAAATTAATTTGCAGTTTGAAGAGAAAAGATTCACAAGTAATTTCAAGTCTTTTTGAAAATACCAAGTCCAGGGTTGCAACAAGTTTAAAAGTTAAAGCTCTGCCTAAGTTACAAACAATTCAATGGTGAAACTTTAAAAAAATACCAAACCCCAGAAATATGAAGGACATGCTCTGCTCAGACATGCAAAACATTAATTAAAGACTGGAAATACCTGACAAAAATAGGTGAATCCCATTGTGGATTTTGCTAGTAAAAACTGCTAATTTATATGTGAATGGTTCAGCATCACCACCTTTAACGGGGCACAGATCTCACCCCAAAATACCAGAAATAACAGAAGGAAACAAACTATATTTTTCCTGAAATAAGAAGTTGAACCAATTAAGTTCTCAGACTGGGTAATGACTTTTGTTGTTGTTGTTGTTGTTGTACTCCTGAATTTATCTCAAATCCCTGCCTAAGATACCAAAATCTGGGAATTGGTAAAACCCAGGACTACAGAGACTCTGGAAACGCCACCCAGACTGTGCCCTTGATTAAACCAAACCCCGAATGTGGATGAACAAGAAGGGCTGGAGAGGCAGGTTGGTACCACCTCAGCAAACCTCAATCCCTTCCACTGCTGCTACACACTCCTGGTTTCAACTGGAGCCTTTAAAAGCTAATTCATAAATTCATGATTCTGATAAAATGAAATGACCACTTTTTGCATCAAGATACTGCCACTTATTTTTGGATTTTATCCTCACTTAAAAAAAAAATTAAGGAAATAGCAGAGGCTTCATTTGTTTCACTCTTCAAGTTCCTGTTTATTAGAACTCCAGTTTATACACACTCTCCTCACATGAACTCAGTTTAACCAACCCATGCTCACCATCCAGATCTCCTGTATCACCCCCTTGTTTCTAAAAGCCTCAAATCACTCACTCATTACCCTAAACTGAGAACCCAATGCTACGAATTTACATCATTTGTTTCTTTTTTTTTTTGCCCACATATTTTATTCCAAATTAGATGCTGGGAGGGGTGAGACACCCACTAAGCTTGTTACTGTGTGAATTAACTCGATACATCACGAAATAACACCAAATCTCAGCCCAGCTCTGACCTCCAACCTCACTTGAGATGATGCCATGTCATTTCCTTGCACAGTGTCATGAGATTACACTCAAGTGTGAATTAATGTGACACCCACCAAAACTGTCCAAAAAGCTTATTTGGAGCTAGTAATAAAAGGGATTTCCACTCCAGACACTCAGAAATGTAATTACATTCTTCATTCATAGAGTTAAATTAGAAGCAAATTGAGTGCACATTTCACCTTTTCTTTCTTTCTTTATGGTCCACATTTTCCAAGTTTTGTTAAATTTAAGCTCTGGAACCAACACTTCAGCCAGAAGAACTGCGGATACTCTGAAAACAGCACTTAACTCCAGGCAATCAGCCACAAAAACTGGGGGTTTGAACCCAAAATCAGCGTGTTATTCGATCTATTTTGTCCCTGAGCGCACCAACGAATCACACTTTCAACCTGCTGACAAGTCAAATACACTAAGTCACTGGATTTTTATGGCAAGTAATCATCTTAATTAACAATTTCCTATTGTACACTTTTCCCTTTCATTGCTGCTCCTTGGATTGTGTGTGTTTTTTCCTGCCCAGTCTCTCTCTTCCGATACAGACTGGGACACCTGCCAACTTCTAGTCCAGAGAATTTCATGTTCAAGGGCATGAAGCTACTTTTATTTACTTGATGTAACAACTACACTTCTGCCTTACTTCTTTGTGAACCCTGCTCACTGTCCATTAAAAAAAAAAAAAAACAAACCAACAAACAAAACAAGTAACAAAAGACAACAAATGAGTTGGAACTCAAGTAGTTTTAGTCATTCAGTTAAAAAAGTCAATGGCAGAAATTAAATCTTAACTGCTCAATTACTTATAGTGGCCAAGTTTCCACTGTCCCCCTCAATAGGCAAAAAAGTGACAACTAATAATTATTTTCCACGTCTGTGGAAGGCAGAGACAAAACTGAGTTTCCTCAATCAACGTGATTTAATCATGAATATTTATGCACAAACATACGTAGAGCATGACTATTTTCACCTTTAAGTAATTACTTGTATCTTATATTACTAAATATCTATGACTGCAGAAATTTAAACTATCATTAAAGAGCACAGGTCTCTCTAAAGGGAACAGTTAAAGAAGCCATGCTATGATTCTAAAGAGATTCCTTCATCCTTGAATCGTTTTGCTGCCCAGTGTTGTGAGAGTCCTACACCCAACTGACCATTTTAAATATTAACTTCCAGGAGAACGCAACCTGAAACTCAAGACATTCAGCAAACAGTGACAAGCTCTCCAAATACAAATTTAGGAAATTACAGAAAGTGCTTCATGCTGTTGATTGGTATAAAACAACAAAAGAAACCATGTCAACAGATGAGCTCCAAGTTCAGGTGGGACCCACCTGGCAGGTAAGAACTTACTTTTGCAGAGGTGCAGGTCCAGGGGAGCCAATGCTGTGAGTCCCAGCTGCTCCTGGTTTAAATAGTTGCCCTGGATCCCATGACTGGCCAGGACCAGACCCCATTCCCTTGGGAGAACATCCAAAGAGCTTTGTGGGCTGCTAAAAGGCTTAGCTGCTATTGCACATGTTTTCCCTCTGGTAATTACAGAGGAATCCCAGTGTCACCAAAGATTTGAACCCTCTTTCCCTCCCCATATTAAGGATGTTTTGGCCACTTAGGTGGTAAATGTGTTATGGTTTGGTGGGTCTGGAGGGTTGGGTTGAAAGAAGCCAAAGGTCAGCAAAAATGCCAAACCACAAGGAAAAGCAGGAGGTGGAAAGCTGGTTCATCCTGCCCTGTTTCTACAGGTCTGCATTTAGGCATTCAAACAGAATTAAATATTCTCTAGAAAAAGCAGAACTGGGAATTTTATCATCACACTACTATCAGAAGTGGAAAGCATATTCCACTCACATAACATCTTGGTGGTTTCAAACAGGTAAAATTCTACCTAAGGATCACCAAAAGCTCCTGATTCCTCCACAGGTTCTCCTTCCATTTGGGAAGTCACTGCAGGGCCACCAGACCTGCACCCTAATTCTCCCAAATGAGCACAGGACTAACCAGTTCCCTTCCCCACAGACAGAAGTACCACCTCAAATACTTATTTCAAAATATTCCAGTGGAAGCTTACATTGGAAACCCCAATTATTTCAAAAGGACTTTGAAAACAAATCCTTTGAACAAAAATTCTGTTAGGACAATTACATTTGTTCCTCATTTATTCTTAATTACATTAATAGAGAGTTTGAATCATTAATTTAATTAGCAACACACTGGCCTACTGAGTAATTCCTGGGATAGCTTTGAGGAATTTGGGGGTTCTGTGCACAGCCAAACAGGTGAGGGGGTTCCATTATTTTTTATTAATATCTAAAAGTCAATGTGAACAAAACTGAAGCTTAAAGGCATATCTTCCTATGAAACATCCCCAACTCTTCTCCACTTTTCTCACACACTCTTTAACACGCTGACTGGAAGGGGAAGATCAAGCAATCTGCCTTATAATAAAATAAGTTAAAAAAAAATGAAACCCATAATCAATTACGAGGGAAAGTTGTAAAGCTCTTTTCCTGTGGCAAATAAATCATATGTTCAGCCAGGACACCAAACCTTCAGCAACATATAATTACTGATCTTAAAGGGAACATTTTGATCCTTCCCATTCTGAGATAGGAGAATGATGTGTGCCTCAAACTGGTTAATAAATCACATCATTCCTTGGGTTTAGGGTTATTGGGATGTCTCTCCAAAAGTATCCCGCAGGAAGCAAGATGAACCACCTGCAATAGCCCACTGGCTCCTTTTAGAGCCCAGAATATCACAGCACATTTCCAAAATTATCTTTAAAAGTGGTATTCTAAACCAGAAAATCATTATTATTGCATTGCAGCACTTTTCAATGCATAAAGACACTCATTGTTTTCCCTTTAAGAGCATTAATGTGCATACTTTTTTTTTTTTTTAAAGGCAACTTGTTCAGAAAAGTCTTTCTAAAATTGTTGCAGCGGCCAAGGGCACTTCATTCAAATTAGGGGCAGTACTTTTACTTTCTTTTCTTTAAGGTAACACCACGGGGTTGTGGAGATTTTCAGAGATGCACAACTAGGTAGCTGAGTCATCCACGTCACTGCCAGTAATTACTCACAAAGGAGTTATGCAACCCCCAACACTGACAAAATTCAGTGGCCTTTGACAGAGCAGGCTCCCAACGTGCTCCAGAGGATGCACTGCACTCACTGCCCCAAATCAAAGCTGTGTTTATTGAAGTTGGCACGGGCAGCAGTTCCTGCACAGCAGCAGCAGCAGCAGAGCTCAGCTCCTGAGCATGCCTTTGGGAGGGCACCAACTTCCAACGCAGCCCAGTTTTCCAGCACAGTACTCGAGTTTTCTGCCACTTTGCTGTTTCAGCCTTGTCCTCCCTGTCACAATCAGGCAATTAAGCAACTGGTTCCTGAGGTATTTCTTGCAAAAGTAAGTATTTGAGTGTGAGGCTGCATTTATGCAATTCCCAGTATTCCTGGATTGCACACAGCATGTGCTTACGTCAACTACACAGTCCTGTTAAATGCAATCCTCCCTGTCCAGTGGGCAGAAAATTCCCAAATTATCATATCCTGCCCAATTCCAACTAACTCTGTGCTTCGCTCAGCTCCATCAATAAAATGTGAACAATTATTTTCCTGTTTCTTTGTAGACTGTGATCACATTTTAATAATCTGCAACAGCTGATTATCATCAACACCCTCACGCCTATTTTTATTACCAGAAAAACACGTATTAATCCAATATTCAAGAGGAAAGAAGCTCGCTGGATGTTTGATGCTTAAACAGCACGACACCAGCTCTTCCTACCTGGGCTTAGGAAATTCCCAGAGTCCCAAAACTGCTCCACGAGCAACAGTCACAGGAACGTAAGGACAGACAGGAACAGTACAGTGCTCAGCCCAAAACCCCTCAGCACTTCAAAGACCCTCCCCAAAAAAAGGACAGAATAATTCAATCCTAAATTTCAGTAATTTCTTCCAAAAGTTCATGTTGTTATTGTGAGTTGAAGGGAGGAAACAAATGTTGGTGCTTCAAGATCACATCCCTCCCTTGCCAACTGCATTTACTCAAGTCAACACAAGTGCTACTGGAAATGCACTTATTGCTAATAATCCTGAATTTAGTCAACAAGCAGACTCCTCAGGTTTTTCCTATTCCACAGCAGATGAACACCAGGAAGTACAAGTTCATCTTCAAAATAGAAACCTATTTCACAGTGACTCTGTAGACTGCAGTTCCAGCAAGGCCCGGGTCCCCAACACCTCTCTGCCCATCCAAGGACCATGGGCTACAGTTAATTCTATAAAATTAAAAGTGAAACTGCAACCCAAAATCCATTTTAACATAAAACACGCCTTGCTAAAATCCCCGAACCACGTGAACGTGAAAATCCAACAAGTGAAAAGCACAGCACATCCCTGAGATGCACTTCTGGAAAGGGTTATGACAACAAGTATTGTTGACGACAACAACAATATTCCTGAAGAACAGATCAACAGGACCAAGAGAGTTCTCAGACTTTCATTAAGTTTCATACCTCAACTACAACACACTATTTTTACAAACCATAAAATGAATTAAATAAGCCTTCATACTTCTGCTGACTTTCTAATCCTGTAGCTTCACTAACATAATTAGGATTTCTCTAATATTAAGGTACAGGGAGTGCATCAAAGTATTATTAGATCATTAGAATATTTTAAAGTATTAGAGCATAGCAGCCATCCTGTAAAAATGCATGTCCAGTAATTACAGTACTTGGAAGTGGTACTAAACAACCCCAAATATTAAAGATGCCAAGAAATTTGGGGTTTCTTTCCCTTTCTATGTATGCATTTTTATCAGAGCATAAAAATTCAATCGGACATCCTTTCGCTCTTCCCAAAACTTTCTCTTACTCCTGTTTTGCACACTTTGTACTCAGACGTGATTTTGCCACAGATCTTTTTACTTCCAATAAGAGAGGTCTGCTGCATCCCAGAAAGCAAGTCTGACCAGTTTGAAGCAGCTTTATTTAGATAACATCTTTTGTGTGTCTAACAGACCTCGGTGTAATCTTTTATTTGTCATACCTGACGATACTCGATACGCAATCCCACGCTTCTGATTTCAAAGTGCAAGAGTTTTAATACCCGAGCACCACGTTCTGCTGAGGCACCAGAGCTCGTTGCAACACAACCAGCTTTACCTTTTTATTTCCTTTTAAACGGCATCTGGTGCTTGCTGATGGAAGCACCCCGAGTGCTAAGCAATACCTAGGAGATGCTCCCCCGATTTTTAAACACGTTTAAGCATCCCAAGCTCAGTCAGGCACTCCTGGCTCTCTCTGCTCGTTGCGTGTGTGATAACTAAAGCAAGGTTAGTTATTCAGCGTTTAAGCATCCAAAGCTCACTCAGGCACTCCTGTACCTCAATCAGGCACTCCTGGTTCTCCCCGCTCGCTGTGTGTGTGATAATTAATGTATAGTTAGTTATGCAGCGTTTAAGCATCCAAAGCTCACTCAGGCGCTCCTGGTTCTCTCCGCTGAGAGAATGTGTGTGTGATAATTAACGTATAGTTATCCAAGGAGAAGGAAAAGGGATCTCTCCGGCGACAACCCACCCGGCCGCGCAGCCACAACAACACGCGCAAATATTCAGCGGAACTTAAAGTAACTTTGCACGGTCCCCGGAGCGAGTTCGCGCGGAGCGGGGCCGGACACCTGTGACACGGGGGAGGCGACACAAAGCCCCGGCCTCCCCGGGCCGAATCCCGCTACCTCCGCACGTGTGCCCGCCCGCCCGGGGCAGCGCCGGGCCCGGGGCCGCCGCCCGGGGCTCGGGGGCGGCTCAGCCCGGCCCGGGGGCGGGCGGTGCGGGAGGGCCGAGCGGGGCCGGGCCGGGGGAGCGCGGAGGGCCGGGGTTGGGGGGGTATCCCGGGGAAGGGCAGGCGGTGCGAGTTCGCAGCGAGGCTCGCCCGCGGAGCCCCGCTCGGCCGGGGCAGGGCAGGCCGGGCCGGCCGCAGGTGCGGGCGGGGCGCGGGGCCGGCCCGGCGCGTTCCCCCCCACCCACCACCACTACCACCACCACCACCCCCACCACCACCGCCGCCCCCCGCCCCGCACTGACCTCGGCTCCGCTCACGCAGAGCTCCATCCTGCGGCAGGGCTGCGGCTCGTCCAGCGGCGCGCTCGGCACCATGTCCCGGCGCAGCGGGCCCGGCGCGGCTCGGGCGCTGCCGGCCGGCGGGGGCGGCGCCGCGCTGCGCTGCCCCGCGCACGCCCCCAACATGGCGGCCCGCGGGGGCGGGGCCTGCGCGGCCCCGCGGTGACGTCAGGGCGGGACGGAGAGAATCCCCTGCATGGTCGGGGGGGGGGGGGGGGGGGGGGGGGGGGGGGGGGGGGGGGGGGGGGGGGGGGGGGGGGGGGGGGGGGGGGGGGGGGGGGGGGGGGGGGGGGGGGGGGGGGGAAGGGGGGAATGGAGGGATTTTGGGGTGGGGAGGCAAGGGGAGAAAGGGCCGGGTGAGGAGAGTGGGAATGAGGGATAAGGGGTGAGGGGAGTGAGAATGAGGGGATTGGGGTGGGCACAGGAGGTGAGGGACAGGGGGTGAAAGGACTGGGATGAGGGGATTGGGAGTGAGGGATGGGATGAGGGAACAGGGGGCGAGGGGGGACGGATGAAGGGCAGGGATCAGGGAATTGGGGTGAGGGGATTGGGGTGGGGCGACAAGGAGTGAGAGCGATCGGGGCTGACGGACCGGGACTGAGGGGGACCGGCCCCGACACACGGAAAGGACCCCGGTGAGGAGGGAGGGAGGGAGGGAAGGCTCTCCCGGAGAACCGACAGAAGGGAAGGAAATAAAAAAATTAAAAAATAAAATAAATAAAAAAATAAAAACACCACGAAAGTTTAGTTTAATTTTGTTTTTCGAAATGTCGAGGTGTCGGGACGGGAAGCGCGGGCGGCTGAAGGCGGCGGGTCGGAGCGCGGTCCCCCCGCGGGACGTGGGAAGCGCGGGGGAGCCGCGTGGAGCAGCTTCCCCCTGGTTACGGACACGGCGGGCTCCTTTGTCTCCAAGCGTGTGCTCGGGGAGAAAACAACAGCGTTTCCAAAACCCGAGCGGGGGGGGGGGGGGGGGGGGGCAGGAAAAACACTACGGATGAAAAAGAAAA
>NW_020955573.1:621828-622749 GCF_003031625.1 Empidonax traillii
TTTCCCCAAATCTGCGGGGACAAGGAATTATGAAGAGTCTTCAGCGAGTTGCCTTTGACACCCAAAGAGCTGCTTCTCCTTTTCATGATGAGCTGTCGCCGGCATCGATCAGGAGCACAACAGCTGCAAGTGGTGAAAAAATTGACAGACGAGCAGACTCCTGAATGAGGAGGAAAAAACACAGCCCAAGCCGTGTGAGAGGCACATTCTCACTGCCTTTAATGGGAGGGTTTTTTAGTAAATGCTGTGCTTTGGCTTCAGTGGGAAACGCGAGCACTCAAGGAGGAAACATCTAATACAATGAGGTCAGACTTGTAAAGAAAGGCTCTTCCCACAAAGCAGCAGAGCCACGGGGTAAACAAGAAATCATCTGTAAACAGCAAGAATAATCCCGCTGGGGGCACCTCAGACACCCTAAAATATCAGCCCCAGCCTGGTAGAAGTTTACAGCGTTTCGCCAGGTCGTGGTGTTTCGAGGGAAGTTTAAAACATGTAATTCTGAGCGATCAACCCTCATCTCACAAAAAGAGGAGGAGGAGCCATTGATTTTTTTTTCCCCCCCTGCAACCAGCACGGTGCAGTCCCACCTCTGGAAGGCCAGCAAAAAGCACCTGGCAGGACTCTTAAAAAGAGGAGGATCTGCTTTTTTAATATATATATATATATATTAAAGAATAAGCCTCACTTTTAAAATATGCTAACAGTAATCTCAAGTTAAAAAAAAAAAAAAAAGCAATAATGCTGGGTTTGTGTGGGAAGGAAGCAGATTTAAATCTCAAATGAATGACGTGCCTTGTAATTACAGGAACCATTGAAAGAGATAGTCAGAATTAAAATACTTGCAATGCTCCCATCGAGAGATTAATTTGAAAATTTTCAAGTGTGGCTAAAAGCACATAAACAGAGGCAGATGATAAAGGG